>NC_090648.1:27453619-27545565 GCF_040937935.1 Hyperolius riggenbachi
ACATAAAGAGCTGTGCCTAGCTGCAAAAGCAGTTTCAGATACTTAGTCTGACATGAGCAGGGGAATACCTATATTAATTCATTATAACACATACAGGCTGAAATTGCACAGGACATTGGATCTTGCTAGCATGGGGCTCTGCATTTTTACCAACACCAGTTTATGTAGTTGCTAACATGAGGGGTTCTTGTGAAACAGAGGGTAGTGAAAGTGCCAAAAAAAAACTTTAAAAAAAGAAAAACTCTTGTTCAATTCCTCTTTCATTTGCCCCTTTTACAGAGTTCACTCATCCAATATGAGGACTCTGGACATTTTTGTATGCAAGATTTGAAGATTAAAGAATGTTGTGTAGTCATATATTAGTAAAATATTTTTTGTATTCTGACAGTAGCCAGATTTTGCTTTGTACATATTCAACATACTAAAAAAATGTAATCTCCACATTTACTCACTTATACATCTTTGTAGCTGGGAAGCCCAGTAGACTTAGAATTCCAGGTGACAAGTGATTTTTGTATAAAGTGAATGAAACATACAGATAAATAGGTACATGAATGAACTCTGCACTCTGCACATCCTTCCATGATTTTCTTCTCAAATGAAAGTGTTGAGCTGAGCTTTTTATGTATTTCTGTTGTATGAATTTACACACAGCCCCATCGTGTGCAGCTATTATTATCCTGCTGTGACAGTCACAGGTGTATAATTAAAGCCAAATTACATTTCATACTCCAATGCTACTTGAGGTTACCCCAAAAAAAAAAAAAAAAAAAAGGTTTATTGAATGAGAGTATAAAAACAATATTATTCAGAAATATTAAAAGACAAACAGCCAAAGTATTATTCATATTATTGTTATTATCATTATTATTTTATGCATTTATTTATTTAATTTACTTATAAAGTGCTAACATATTACGCAGCGTTGGCATCAAAATAGCATAACAATAATACATATGCCAGCATGTTATCTATATATATAAAATCAGATGTATGTATGGGTAAGTGCCGCGATCACGCGAAAACGCCTTGACCGAGTTGAACGAAACTTGATATACAAAGAAAAAAAGAAGGGAAAACCGAGAGCCCAATATAGTGTAGTATGTACAATAATGGGTAATGAGAGGTATATAATTAAATATACTCACAAGTCAGGGTTACCGAATAGGTAACCACTGTAGAGGCAGGTGAGGAGATTAGACCTGTCCTCACTCAGGATTAAGATGTCGCCCTGTGTAGATAGGGAGAAGAAAAGGGGGATTCAACCCCTCCACCAGGGGGGGATGCTGATATTGTAAGGAGAACAGAGGCGCCAAAAGAATAAAATGTATTAAAAGCTTTAAATTCCTTGGGAGGCGGTGGTGGACTCATCTCCCCAAAGTAGACATAATACCATCAATTTTAATACAAACAAGTTTATTTATATACTCCAATAAACAGTGCAACGCGTTTCACAGCTATATTCCCTCTTCTTCAGGCAGTAACAAATAGGAGTACACACATTACAGTCTCAAGGTCACGATAAGCGGCTCTTGGTACACAGATCCCTTACTACCTGCGATGATAGGTTCTGGGGGTCTCGCGTCCCCCCTGCACACTTGGGCGGAGCTACAAACAGCCATTCAGATTTCACCCATTCATGTCAATGGAAAAAATGTAAAAGGCTGCCGTTCTCACAGTAATTAAGCCAGAGTCCCCACACTTGGCACAGTTTGTCACTTGGTGACCAAGGCTATAAATCCAGGAAAAGTGGGCAGATCATAAATCAGCCAATCAGATTTCAGCCATTCATTTTAAATGAGAAAATGTAAACTGCAGCCAATCTTAGACTGTTAATCGCAGGCAGGGCCGGGCCGAGGCATAGGCTGGAGAGGCTCCAGCCTCGGGGCGCAGTGTAGAAGGGGGCGCAGAATTCATTCAGCTGTCATTCCTAATTGTGTTTTAAGCAGAAAGAAATAAGAAAAGGGGATACATGGCAGTGACTGCAAGCCAGATAGCTAGATATTAAGGTGTTGGGGATGTTGTGGGCCCTGTGGCGCCTTTTAGTCTAATAACAATCAGTGTGTGACGGCTGGGGTGGAGGGATGGATGGGCGCACTTTGGTGTCTCAGCCTTGGGTGCTGGAGGACCTTGTCCCGCCTCTGATCGCAGGGTTTTACAACTTGACACACTTGGGTGAATAGGATTAATATTAAGGAAAGTGGTTGGAACCTCCAACAGCCAATCAAAATCCACCTATTGATTTTCAAGGGGAATATTTAAACTGCTGCCATTCTTACACTGTTAATAGCAGAGACTTCAAACTTGCTACAGTTGGTCATTGGGTGACTGGGGCTCAAATTCACTAATGGGGTACAGCCAAAAACAGCCAATCAGATTTGTTTGCTGGATAAACTGCTTCCATTCACACATTTTTGATGCCAGGAACCCAAAAGCTGACAAACTTGGCCATTGAGTGACTGTGTGTCAACGTCACTAAAAGTGGGCTGAGCCAAAAACAAATTTCACTGGGAAAATGTAAACTGCAGCCATTCTTACACTGTTAATGGCAGGGTTCTCAAACTTTGCACAGTTGGTCACTGGGTGACTTGGATTAATATTCAGGAAAATGGGTGGAGTCTACAAGAGCCAATCAAAATTCACCTGTTGATTTTCAAGGGAAATATTTAAATTACTGCCATTCTTACACTGTTAACATCAGATGCCTCAGACCTGGTACAGATGGTTATTGGGTAACTGGGGTTCAAATTCAGATTGGGGCGAAGCCAATCAGATTTGTTTAATATGTTTGGGCATTGCTAACAACTACATTTTTCATATAAAAAATAAATATAAACTGCAACCATTCTTACACTGTTAATGGTAGTGTTCTCAAACGTGACACAGTTGGCCACTAGGTGACCAGGATTAATATTCAGAAATGTGGGTGGAGCCTACAACAGCCAATCAAAATTAATCTATTGATTTTCATGGGGAATATTTACATTGCTGTCATTCTTACACTGTTATTGGCAGAGGCCTCAAACCTGGTACAGTCAGTTACTGGGAGACTGGGCTTTACAGTGGGTTGCAAAAGTATTTGGCCCCCTCAAAGTTTTCCACATTTTGTCACATTACTGCCACAAACATGCATCAATTTTATTGGAATTCCACATGAAAGACCAATACAAAGTGGTGTACATGTGAGAAGTGGATCGAAAAACATACATCATTCCAAACATTTTTTACAAATAAATAACTGCAAAGTAGGGTGTGCATAATTATTTGGCTCTCTGAGTCAATACTTTGGAGAACCACCTTTTGCTGCAATTACAGCTGCCAGTCTTTTAGGGTATGTCTCTACCAGCTTTGCACATCTAGAGGCTGAAATCCTTGCTCATTCTTCTTTGCAAAACAGCTCCAGCTCAGTCAGATTAGATGGGCAGCATTTGTGAACAGCAGTTTTCAGATCTTGCCACAGTTTCTCGATTGGATTTAGATCTGGACTTTGACTGGGCCATTCTAACACATAGATATGTTTTGTTTTAAACCATTCCATTGTTGCCCTGGCTTTATGTTTAGGCTCATTGTCCTGCTGGAAGGTGAACCTCCACCCCAGTCTCAAGTCTTTTGCAGTCTCCAAGAAGTTTTCTTCCAAGTTTGCCCTGTATTTGGCTCCATCCATCTTCCCATCAACTCTGACCAGCTTCCCTGTCCCTGCTGAAGAGAAGCACCCCCGCAGCATGATGCTGCCACCACCATATTTGACAGTGGGGATGGTGTGTTCAGAGTGATTTGCAGTGTTAGTTTTCTGCCACACATAGCGTTTTGCATTTTGGCCAAAAAGTTCCATTTTGGTCTCATCTGACCAGAGCACTTTCTTCCACATGGTTGCTGTGTCCCCCACATGGCTTGTGGCAAACTGCAAATGGGACTTCTTATGCTTTCTGTTAACAATGCCTTTCTTCTTGCCACTCTTTATAAAGGCCAACTTTGTACAGTGCATGACTAATAGTTGTCCTATGGACAGAGTCTCCAACCTGAGCTGTAGATCTCTGCAGCTCGTCCAGAGTCACCATGGGCCTCTTGACTGCTTTTCTGATCAGCGCTCTCCTTGTTCGGCCTGTGAGTTTAGGTGGATGGCCTTGTCTCGGTAGGTTTACAGTTGTGCCATACTCCTTCCATTTCTGAATGATCGCTTGAACAGTGCTCCTTGGGATGTTCAAGGCTTTGGAAATCTTTTTGTAGCCTAAGCCTGCTTTAAATTTCTCAATAACTTATCCCTGACCTGTCTTAGACCTGTCTTGTGTGTTCTTTGGACTTCACAGTGTTGTTGCTCCCAATATTCTCTTAGACAACCTCTGAGGCCCTCACAGAGCAGCTGTATTTGTACTGACATTAGATTACACAAATGTGCACTCTATTTAGTCATTAGCACTCATCAGGCAATGTCTATAGGCAACTGACTGCACTCAGATCAAAGGGGGCCGAATAATTATGCACACACCGCTTTGCAGTTATTTATTTGTAAAACATGTTTGGCATCATGTTTGATTTTCGTTCCACTTCTCATGTGTACACCACTTTGTGTTGGTCTTTCATGTGGAATTCCAATAAAATTGATTCATGTTTGTGGCAGTAATATGACAAAATGTGGAAAACTTCAAGGGGGCCGAATACTTTTGTAACCCACTTTAAATTCCGAAAAAGGGACGGGCCAAAAACAGCCAATCAGATATGTTTAATTTCAATGGGAACATGTAACTTATTGATGCCAAGGACCCCAAAGCTCATAAACTTGGTTATTGAGTGACTGCAGAGCCGGCTCTAGTGTGGGGCAAGAGGGGGCAGGGCCGTCTCAAATAAATGTCCTGCCCCCTCACAGGGTTGCCAACCATTTGTCTGTCTGTCAATATGACTACAAATTTCGGGTGTCCGTACCTCCCTTCTTTTTAGGGCAGGCGTCTGTCATAAAGACTTAACTACTTCCTGCTCTGATGTGCACTTGCACTCCGCGGTTAGGTCACGGGTGGCTGCATTAGTAAACATCTGACCTCCTCCTTCTCTCCCTCACTCTAGTCAGCAGTACACTGTTCGTACTCCCAGCTCCTCCCTCCAGCCAATAGAAAGGAGCGAGGCAGCTGTGCCAGCCCCTACAAGAAGTTCATGCCAGCCACAGCCTGGATTGTGGGAGAGAGAACGTTTTCTTCAGCTTCCCACAGTTCACATGGCAGGCAAGGGCACTCTAGCAGCACATGAGGAAACCAGTGACAGATCAGTCACAGCACAATTCCCTGCAGCCTGCCCCGTGCTGCACAGGCTGTGAGTGTAACCTCCGATGGAGCTGTAATTAATGTAACCCTCTGAAAGGCAGCCAGAGGTAATTAAGTGCATCAGATAAGGAAATGGCACACACAGTAAAAATCAGTGAGCTGCACAACACTGCTGCTGTTACATGATGCCTATCAGAGCTTAGGCTTTTTTTCCTATGTTTTAGCCTCATAGCCTATGTGTATGTTATAAATGACATTTTCATATAAGTTCCCTGAAATATCCCCTTGCAATGCTTGTCCTGTAATGTAGTACAGAGGTTTGCTTTCTATGCAACTGGTATGCTTGTATAGTGTACCTGAGATGAATGGTACACAAGCATTTATACTATGATTACATTTATATATACTTGATCTGATACCTGATCGCATTATGATTATTTTATGGTGAAACACTGCTGTACTGCTTGCATTCCATGTGTCAGAGGTAAGGGTTGTTGCATTTCACGTCTTGGAGGTAATAATTCTTGCATTTCATGTGTCAGAAGTAAGGGTGCTTGCATTGCCGCCATAATGTTGAGCATTACATTACAGTTAGCCCTGCCCACATAATGTCATGATCACGCCCATTTTTTTCACCGCGGCGCAGTCATGCACTGCAAATTTCATCGAGCATGATGCCACATTTTTGACTGCCCCCTCATATGTGCCTGTCTAGAACCGGCTCTGAGTGACTGTATGTCATGTATGCCATGCGTCAAGGTTAGAAACGGGCAAAGGCCAAAAAACTAACTTTTTACATGGGAAAATATAGACTGTTGCCATTCTTACACTGCTAATGGCAGATGCCTCAAACCTGCTACAGATGGTCATTAAAGTGGATCCGAGATGAAAAACTAACTATAACAAGTAACTTGTCTATATATCTTATGTAAAGTTTAGATGGTTGAAACAGCAAATCTGTCTGCATACTGCTTTAATAGAATATGATTATTTCTTCCTTTGATACAATGACAGCAACCATGTTGTTTGTAATCATTACACACAGCTAAGCTTATCTGCACCATCAGCACTCAGACTGTGAAAAAAAAACAAATCTCTGGCTAGTAATACCTCCCCTCCTCCTGCCCAGACTGAGCTCCCATGAGCCCTTGCTACTGCCAAGGCTCTCTGAAAACTGTGGGCGGGGCTGGTTTAGTTTATAGAGAATTAGAGTATTAAAACAAAAACAAAATAGTATTTGGCTTGAGGAATGTCCTATAAACAATAGGAAAGGAACACAATTATGCAATGCGTAAAAGTTCATTTCGGATCCACTTTAAGTGACTGAGGTTCAAATTCACTAAAGGGGCAGAGCCACAAACAGCTACTCAAATTTATTTGCTGTATAAACTGCTTCCATTCACACAATTTTCATCCCGGGAACCCGAAAGCTCACAAACTTGGTCATTGAGTGACTGTGTGTCAATGCTACAAACAGTGGGTGGAGTCAAAAACAAATTTCTCTGGGAAAATGTAAACTGCAGCCCTTCTTCACTGTAAATGGCAGGGTTTTCAAACTTTGCACAGTTGGTTACTGGGTGACTGGAAATAATATTCAAAAAAATGGTTGAAGCCTAAAAAAGCCAATCAAAATTCACATGTTGATTTTCAAGGGGAACATTGAAATTCCAGCACTATAGGGTTGCCAACTCCTCCCACTGTAATGGGGTCCTGGTGGATAGTGTGTCCAGATGGATGCATACCTCATGCAAAAAGAGATGCTCCCATAGCATAATTGAGTTTAAAAAAACACAGTTTTATTATTAAAATGCACTCACAATATACTTGCAGGTAGTTAGGGCATAGAGTATTTACGCGCTCTCCCCCGTTGCCTCCCTGGTAGGCTAGAAGAAAAGATCCCGCTCTCGCCACTTTACTCCTGGTCCAGCGCAAAAAGTTCCTTCTTGTGCATCCAGCAAGTTCCACCCGTCGCGTTTCGTCACTCCGAGTGACTCATCAGGGGCGTGGCTAGCTTGCAGACGTCAGGATTTATCGGAATCGCCCACTCATGCCCGCTCATGCATGCTCAATGATGAACCGTCACTAACAGTGCTTCCGTGCGCTCCATTGCACGGAAGCACTGACCATCTGTGCAATAACAAAAGCTTTATTGCGGCCGGAGGTGCTCCCAATTACAATGCTCGATCGAGAAGTATCCTGGCCATTGTGTGAGGCCGCCGTAAATTAAAAAAGAGGATTAAGAAATCTAAAAAAAACTTTAAAATATCCACCATACCCGCAAGGCATCGGGTGTTTACCCACTCTTTTATCCATACACAAAATAATACAATATAACCTTTAACAATGCTCAAATTATTGACAGGCCACCTGGTGGTGAAGTTATACCCTACAGTACATTAACAACAAAATTCCCATAAGCAACCATATGAGCTAAATGTTTCAAATTATTAACTAGTAGCAATATAGCAGTTTAAGTCAATATCTATGTTAAGTCCCCTAGGTTGCAAAGTCCCCATTTTATAAATTAAACGTGTCTCAAGTTGAGATGTCCTCCTAGTTCTATTACACCACCTCCACAAATATATTGCTTTATCTACACCACATAATTTCAAACTGCTAGGGTCTTGATTATGACAAACTCTAAAATTATCTGACACACTATGAGTCTATGAAATATGAAATATGAAATTCTGTGGTGTAGATAAAGCAATATATTTGTGGAGGGGGTGTTATAAAACTAGGAGGTTATCTCAACTTGAGACACGTTGGATTTATAAAATAGGCATTTTGCAACCTAGGGGACTTAACATAGATATTGACTTAAACTGCTATATTGCTGCTAGTTAATAATTTGAAACATTAAGCTCATATGGTTGCTTATGGGAAGCTGGCTCAGTTCCTGCCTGTAGGAAGAGACCCTGTGCGCCGAATGAGGGACTTGCAGCGGATTCTGTTTTGGTGCTTGGAGGAAGCCTTCCCCCAGACTCCCACCCTTCCTGCTGTCACAGTCCAGCCAGCACAGCAGCAGGTGCCTGCATCCAGCAGCAGCAGGCGCCCAACGAACCTGCTGTCTCTGACAAAGGCACTCTACGCCACGCCAGTACCGCTGCCAACTGAGGAGGTGCCTGTAGCAGCATTTGGCTATCAAAGCCAGAACCAGCACCTGTCCCGGGTGGTGGCCGACTACATGGGGTCCTACAGCGGGCTTGACACTGACACCCCTGTGGACCCCTTGGATTACTGGGTCAAGCACCCGGATATCTGGAGTGAGCTGGCGCAGTACGCCTTGGAAGTGCTGTGCTGCTCACCTTCCAGCGTGCTGTCAGAATGGTGCTTCAGGGTGGCCGGTGGCATGGTCACCGAAAAGCGCTCTTGTCTGTCCCCCCAGTCTGTGGACAGACTGACTTTTTAAAAAATGAACCAGGCTTGGGCGGTTGGTGAGTTCCTGGACCCTATTGTTGGCAAGAGGGGGAAATGAAGTGGCTAAGTAGGAATCACTATGCCTGCTTCACCACCCTTTACCACCACAACCTCCTGGCTCCATCTTCATTAAGCCAGGTTCAAATTTTTTGTACAGCCGTGTACCAACACTAGGTGCCATAGCGATTCTCTGAACACAATAGCTGTGTAATTTTTTTGGAGGTGTCTGTGCTGTCCAAGTTGTGGGGAGGCCCCAACTGCGGCAGTACGACTGCTTCCTGGAACTTAGTCCTGATGTTAATTGACAGCCATTTTTTTTTGGGGGGGGGGGATTCTAAGTCCCCACATCATCAATTAGTGTTCCCCTTTACAAAATAATGATGCTACATGCTTCATATACCCTAAAAAACATTTTTAAAGCAATTTAAAGGCCACTTCCGGTTTTCTATCCGGATATCCGAATCCGCTGGATACTAGGGTCGGATATCCGATTCGGATCGGAAAATTTTGAACTCAGATATCCGACCCGGATCGGATATCGGGGTATCTGGAACCTGAATCGAATCTGGATTTTGAAAAGGGGTATCTGAGCAGCACTGCTGTAAACCTATTCTATAACTGCCAGGTTCTAATGGCAGTTTAACTGATTTTCAGACTCACCAGCAGTTAACGTTGGCGTGTCCGACAATTGCATCAGGCCCATTGTGTGGAATATATAGTTGGAATGTACAGGTGAAACTCAAAAATGCAAAAGTCCATTTATTTCAGTAAATCAATTGAAAAGGTGAAACTTATATATGACATAGACTCATTACATGCAGAGCGAGATATCTCAAGCCTTGATTTGTTATAATGTTGATGATTATGGCTTACAGCTGATGAGAAACCCAAAATTTCAGGCCATTAGAATACTGTGAAAATGTTCAATATTCAAGACTCAAAGTGTCAGACTTGAATCAGCTAATTCATTCAAAACACCTGCAAACAGTTCCTATTTAAAGCGGAATATAACCCTGCATTTCAACTTTGCTCTAAAACATTATTTACAGTATATTATATGCAACCAGCATTTTTTTTTTTTACTAGACCAGCATTGGAAGGGTTACACAGGGCTTTAAAGTCCCTAGAGATTTCTGCAGACGAATCCGAACTTAAGTTAGATACTTTTTGTTTACAAATATGTGTTTATTGTGACTCATCTCTCTCACTGAGAAGGAGCTTGGAGGACAGCCAAAGAGATGTATCTATTGATAAACAGTTACACACTAACTAAATAGAATGTAACTATCTGAATGTCTGCACGGAACTTAAAACCTCTGTGTTTAACCCTTCCAATGCTGGTCTAGTAAAAAAAAAATGCTTTTTGCATATAATATGCTGTAAATAATGTTTTAGAGCAAAGTTGAAATGCAGGGTTATATTCCGCTTTAATATATTAGTTTCACCTTTTAAGTTGAATTACTGAAATAAAAAGACTTTTGCACAATATTCTATTTTTTTTTTAAGTTTTACCTGTACAAGGAAGGATTTGTGCATTATGCATAAAACTTTTGTATGATAATGATTTTGATGATGATGATTATGTGACTGTTTGGATTTGAAAAAAAAAGATGCATACACATATGTGACTGTACACATTGTACTATGTAATTGTAGTATGTGATAATGTAGGCATTACATACGTGTGTTGTTTTCTTCTGTGACAATTAATCTTGCCACAAACTAATGATCTGAGACATGCTACGCCATGTGAATCTTATTAAGAAAAAAAAAATCTTATGAATCTTATTAAGAAAAAAAAAATCCTTTTACAATAGGAACAAGTGAGAAAAATGTTCAAGTTTGTTGTCAAAGCTAATTGGCCTCAACATCAGCAGCCAATTTGATCATGAAGTCATGATTGTCGGATAAATAGTACACTGACTAAATATAGTTAATCTTTATTGAATGCACAAAAAATAGAAAATAAAAACACTTAAAAGATCCATTTAAGGTGCCCATGCTGCATATAATAATTATTTAATACAGTGATAACAATAATATTGCAATATAGTGGATAAGTGAACAATTATGATGGTAATCTTATTCTAGGTTGTTTCCTATTGGACCCCAGCTGGATGTAACTAAGGTTTCATTTTCGCACGATAAAATGAATATAAAACAAAGTTGTATTGTTAATGTGGTAAAATGACCCCCTTTGGCACAAAGCACTACCACTAGTGCTTTGTGCATCAAAAATAGTGCTAAAGTATGTAGGCAAACAGTGCTGCTCAGTGCTAGTGTGACATTTGTATCTGTATCAAAGGCTTTACAACTACTTTAGGTATTCATATACGGTAGTATTTACCACATAGTTCATTCATTATGTTTTTCAGCTGACCAGAACTTTATCCCTTTCATCTCAGCAAATTATTCCTTTATTTTACTTTCATTGTCGAGATGTTTTGACAGCATCTGAATATAGATATTTACTGATTAAGTAAAGTGGTTTTCACTAGGTGGTTTTCACTAGGTATTTTAATATGTGTTAACCACTTCAGCCTTTAGTCGTTTTTCACCTTATGCATCCAAGCAATTTTCACTTCCCATTCATTCGCCAATAACTTCATCACAATGAATTGATATATCTTGTTTTTTTTCCACCACCAATTAAGCTTTCATTGGGTGGTACATTTTTCTAAGAATTATTTTTTTCTAAATGCATTTTAACAGAAATATTAAGAAAAAAAAATGGAAAAAAATCATTCTTTCTCAGTTTTCAGCCATTAAAGCTTTAAAATAATACATGCTACCATAATTAAAACCCACATATTTTATTTGCCCATTTATCCCGGGTATTACACCATTTAAATTATGTCCCTATCACAATGTATGCTGCCAATATTTTATTTGGACATAAAGGTGCATTTTTCTAGTTTGGTGTCCATCACTATTTACAAGCTTATAATTTAAAAAACAATATTAGTTGTATACCTTCTTCACATGCATATTTAAAAAGTTCAGACCCTTAGGTAACTATTTGTGTTGTTTTTTTTTAAATTGTAATTTTTTTTTTTTGGTTAAACATTTTATTTGGGTATTTTTTGGGTGTGGGAGGTAAACAGTTAATTTTAAATGTAATTTATTGCGTCTTTTTGTAATTAAAATGTACCGTATATACTCGCATATAAGCCGACCCGCATATAAGCCGACCCCCCAACTTTTCCCTGAAAAACCAGGGAAAAATGATTGACCCCCATATAAGCTGGGGGTAGAAAATGCTGGATTGGTGCAGCCCCCCAGTGTGTCCCAGTATAGCTAGTATAGTGCCCAGTATGGGTAGGTAGTGCCTCAGTATAGCTAGTATAGTGCCCAGTTTAGCAAGTATAGTGCCCAGTATAGCTAGTAAAGTGCCCAGTATAGGTAGGTAGTGTCCAGTATAGCTAGTATAGTGCCCAGTATAGCTAGTAAAGTGCCCAGTATAGCTAGTATAGTGCCCAGTATAGCCAGTATAGTGCCCAGTATAGCCAGTATAGTGCCCAGTATGGGTAGGTAGTGCCCAGTTTAGCTAGTATAGTGCCCAGTTTAGCTACTATAGTGCCCAGTTTAGCTAGTATAGTGCCCCGGTATGGCTAGTATAGTGCCCCAGTATGGCTAGTAAAGTGCCCAGTTTAGCCAGTATAGTGCCCAGTATAGTGCCCAGTATGGGTAGGTAGTGCCTCAGTATAGCTAGTATAGTGCCCAGTTTAGCTAGTATAGTGCCCAGTTTAGCTAGTATAGTACCCCAGTATGGCTAGTATAGTGCCCCAGTATGGCTAGTAAAGTGCCCAGTTTAGCCAGTATAGTGCCCAGTTTAGCCAGTATAGTGCCCAGTATAGGTAGGTAGTGCCCCAGTATAGCGCTCCCCCTGCTCCCCGCTCCCTCCGGGGCCACCGCTGCTATTACCTGCGTAGGCAGCGGCCACTTCCTAATCCGCGTTCCCCTTCTGAAGTTGCAGAGTGTATCACAGCAGCGCGCCCGGCGCAGCTGCTGTGACGATGCAGGGTGCAGGAAAGAGCACGGCTCCCTATAGCGGCGATCTGTATCGCCGTTACCAGGGGAACCGCTCTTACCTGCCCCCTGCATCGTCACAGCAGCAGCGCCGGGCGCGCTGCTGTGATACACTCTGCAACTTCAGAAGGGGAACGCGGATTAGGAAGCGGACGCTGCCTAAGCAGGTAATAGCAGCGGCGGCCACGGGGGGAGTGGGGAGAAGGGGGGAGCGGGGCGCGGACCACCCACTACCCGACCACTAGACCACCAGGGAAGACTCGCATACAAGCCGACCCCCCAACTTTTGACCCCCTTTTTGGGGGTCAAAAATGCGGCTTGTATGCAAGTATATACGGTATGTGCATGTAGTTTTACTATTTGGCCACAAGATGGCCACAGTAAGAATTTTTTTTTTATCCTGTGAGCGAGCACGGTTGCTCACAGGATCTACAAGGAGGATGTGATTTTTTTTTCAGAAAGACTGCGGCCTCTGACAAGAAGCCGTCAGTTTTTCTACCTCCCCGGTAGATCAATGAAGGGGAACAATGTTTACCTTCATTGATCTCAGGGCTACTGGGGGGGGCGGCACAGAAGCAAGCAGGCGAGCACACGATCATGTGCAGGAGTGTGCAAATGCACACAGCAGCAGAGCAGCAGCCTTTTGGACTTGAAAGTCTTGCCCAAAAGGTGAAAATGGATAATAAAATCTTTGAATTTGGACATAAAGTGCTTTTTCTTACTAAAAATAGGCTAGTAAGTTTAAAGAGGAACTGTAGTGATAATAAATTGGAAATAGACATTATTTCCCACAATGCAACAAGGTTCACAGATAGTAAATTGGCCTTGACATCACACCGTGGGAGGGGTTTCACTACAATATTAGCCATACAGATGTCCTTGATAATCTATTTCAGAAAAGGTGAAGATTTCTCCCCTTGTGTTAAGCAAAAACAACAACAACAAAACATTATTACAAATGCTATTCTTCTTTATGACCCAAAGGCTTCTAGCCTTTTACAAGCTGTGGAATTCATTTTAAAGAGATTGGATGTTTTATGAATTTGTAGAAAAGCTCCTCTTTCATTGTACAAAAGGTAATGAATATGGCATTCCTCATGTCTTGATTTCTTATGCTGTATACAATAGGACTGAATAATGGTGTTACCACTGTAAAAATAACTGAGATCATCTTGTTAATGGCCAAAGGATGCCCTTTCACTGGAACCAGATAATTGGTGATCAATGTTCCATAGAACATTCCTACAACCAAGAGGTGAGAGCTACAAGTGGAGAAGGCTTTCTTCCTCCCAGCATTAGATGACATGCCAATGATGGTTAAAAAAACACAAACATAACTCACAATAACAAATGTAAATGGCAGCACCAAAATGGGAACAGAGAGAACCAACATTTCTAATTGTAGGACAGAGGTGTTTGAGCAGGCAAGATCTACCAAAGGAGCAAGATCACAGAAGTAATGATCAATATCCTGACGATCACAAAACTCGAGTTCAACCAGAAGGCTGAGTGTTATCAAAGTTAACATAAAGCCAAACAGCCAGCAAAAGACAACCAAAAAAGACTGACACGTGGGGGACATGATCGTGTTGTAATGCAAAGGCTTGCATATGGCCAGGTATCGGTCATAGGACATTGCTGCCAAGAGATAGCACTCTGTACTACCTGACCCACAGTAAAGATAACTCTGAGCAATGCAGCCTGGGATTGATATAGATGCACCATCCAGCCATGTGACACGTAACATGTTGGGGACAATGAGAGTGACAACAAAAAGTTCTGATCCTAAAAAGTTCGTCAGGAGGAAGTACATTGGAAAATGAAGTTTTGGGATGGTGGACACCAGCGTAATGATTAGAATGTTCAGAAGCATTGTCATAGTGTAAGCTATAAGAACGAGAAAAAAGAGAAGGACCTTAAGCCTGCCAAATTCATAAAATCCCAAGAAAAAGAATTCAGCTGCTTCTGTCTGGTTTTTTCGGTTCATGTTTGTGTTGTTCTTCATGGCTGCAAAAACATAGACTATGTTAATGTTTGCAAACTCTTAGCTTTGCACTGTATAGAAGACGGCAACAACAGGTGTGGTACAGGGAAACAATATTATCAAATGACCACACAGACTCCTCCAACACAGACTCCAATACAGACATAGACCAATTGCTGAGAGACAAAAAACACATGGAGTGCTCGATATGTACAGAATATATACAGAACACACTCAGTGATGAACACATATTTCACATAGACGAAATTTTGCATCAACATTCAAAATTATGATGCAAAATTGTGATGCAAAATTTTGGGGAAAATTTGTAATTAATTTGTATCTGTAATTGTAATCATTTGTAATTTTGCGTACATTTTTGAATAATGTAAAAAAAAAAGACATTGTAGGTTTTGAGAAAGTCTATTTTGAAAATGCAAATAAAAATGAGTTTAAAAAACATTTTTCTTTGCATTTTTAAAACCAATTTTCTTAAAAACTAAAAGGTTTATTTGAAAAATTGTACTTGTACCCACTATTCTCCATGAAATATGCAGCGCTTTTGGTGTCAATAGCACATGTGGGGAGTTTGCTATTCACATTTGCTATTCACAAAAATGTATACAAAATGATGAATGATTATACAAATCAATTGAATTTACAAATCCTAATTACTTATAGGCATAATTTGCATGGAATTTCATGTAATCGTAATTAGCTGATTTCGATTATCACTAAGAAGTATACATGGACTGTGCGATTAAGTGTAACATATATACAAAAGCCCTCCGCCACATCGAAAAAAAAAACATAGGTCCATATACAATTAACTTTTTACCTGAGTTTTCTCATAAGTGATATTTTGACACCTAGAGGCATCTCACCCTTTTGTGTCATGGAATGTTTTGAATGTAATTGCTTGCACTCTGTTAGACATTTATACATTTTAGTCATCATGTTAAATCAAATTGTAATCAGCAGTGCTGTATCTTGTATCAGTGTTCATATTTCATGTATATCATTGTCTGTATCATTATGTATCCCTTGTTTGTTTTCTTACATTGTACAGCGCCACAGAGTATGTTGGCGCTTTATAAATAATAATAATAATAATAATAATAATAATAATATGCAATTAAGGCTTTCTCCTGAGTTTTCTCCTAAGTGATATTTTCAAACTTGTCAATAAAATGGCTTTTAAATCACTAGCAAGCAAGAAAATACTTAAAATAAATTTGACAGTACTTTTCCACCTACTTTTTGATACTTTTTCAATTGCAAAGTGATGAAAAGTTACAATAAATAGAAGATGAAAAATGATCTCCAAGGAGAAAAACTTAATTGCATATGGGCCCTTGCCATAAAATTATGCAGCGCAGCGTAATATGTTGGCACTTTATAACGAGAATAAATAAATACATGAAAATGCAAAACATTTTAGACCATGCAAGCAAGAAAACACTCAAAATAAATTTGATAGTACTTTTTCACCAAATTTTTGGTACTTTTTTAATTGTAAAATGCTGAGAAGTTATTTTAAAGAGAAGATAAAAATTATCTCCAAGGAGATAACTCAGGAAGAAAATAATTATATTCTATTAATCTCCTCCAGCATATTGCTCAAGCCTGAGCTGTAACTTTAAGTCTCTCAGTCTATTATGACCATTTACCTTAGGAGTGTTTTGAGAGGATGGCCACTTGAAACAATTTACAATACATAATGTCTGTGTGGTCATTTGATACTAATGAGTAACAGCCCTATAGATGTCATTTGTTGAGCCATCTCCTCACTCCTTGTCCAGGAAAATACCAATGTTGGTCCTGGTGCAGAGATTGCGGGGATAGCTACATTCCCACATTGGCCCTGTAACAAGCAGGATAGCTACATTACTGTCAAGGGCGGGAAGGTATAAGCAAAGACCCTCCCCGATCTCCACAGTAGGCTACCAGAGTGATTTATATGAGCATAACTGGATATAGACAACTAACATATGTTACTTTGTACAGTTCGTGAACATGTTGTTAATACTTTGATAAAATGTATCTTTTAGGAGGCTGTTGTGCTTCCCAGGTGTGCAATTAGGCCCAGTCCTGTATGACCTTCAGAAGAGGACCCTGCCCTAGCAAGATTAAAGGCTACCACAAGTAGAAGCATACATATGAAATCACTTCCGGGTCACCTGGGTGCAGGATACAGCCAATATATGGCTTATCCTGCTGCTGCACTGGTCCTGGCGGCATTAATTACTATTCCCCCTCTAGGTTCACGTGGATGGTAGGGAATTATGTAATTTGGCTTCCAGCTATTGCTGGAGGCCGAATTACAGTGTTTTAAAAATTACTTCAGCTCCGTCTTCTGACAGCGTTGAAGTGTGTGCTGCTATAACCGTAATTCCTATTACGATCTATGGTGGTGCTGGCTGTGCCCAAATCTCCTGCGCTGGATTCAATGTGCTCGCAAGCAGAACAGTTAAAAAGGGCACAGATTGCATCCTGTTGAAAAGGGTACCCGGTAAAATTACATTTTACCATGAAAGGATTTATTTGACTGCTGCCGCATAAGTGAACAGTGAATTCATTGAACACAATAATTGCAAATAATTGCAATCTTTGTTCATTTGTTCAGTCTTATCTACTGCAGAGTTGTTGTTTTTTTTTTCTGCAAAATGTACTATCTGAGTAGTTCTGCAAAACCACAGATATGAGCTGATACGCATTTTATGTTAACTTAATGCATCTCGGACTTGTCAGTATAATAAATAACATTAAAAAAATCACATCGCTTTTCCATTTTACCTGCAATGTAAAAATCCAACAAATAACAAAATAAATATTACATGATTCCATAAAATGTTAACAAATAAAATACTACATGATTTCTTTAAATATCAGATGACACACCACTTGAGGTAAAAATCATAGTAAATTGGTGTGCAGTTTGTTGGTGCATTACCAAACTATAACTGCATGTGGAACAATTTTAGTGAATGATACTCAGAAAAAAAAAAATACTGCATAAGGTAAATTACTCAACATGACATTTTTACGGAACAGTTCTTAGTGAATTAAAGCCCATGTCTTGTTGCCAGACAAAAGTGTATATCATATTGTGAGAATATATCAGCTAGCTAATGTGCAAAAACTGATGTTTATTGAAATGTATGACGCTAAATCACCTTCCTTTAGGCACAGAAGTGGTGTTTAGTGTTGGGCGAACAGTGTTCGCCACTGTTCGGGTTCTGCAGAACATCACCCTGTTCGGGTGATGTTCGAGTTCGGCCGAACACCTCATGGTGTTCGGCCTTTTAAGTTCGGGTTCGCCCCGAACTTCTGTATGCCCCCGAACAGGGCCGAACAGGGCCCCTGTTCGGGCGAACAGGGCCCTGTTCGGCCGAACAGGCCGCAATACGGCCCCCCTATGGGGTCGCAGGCATAAGGGGGGAGCATGCCCCGATCGCGGGGGGGGTCGGAAATTCCCCCCACCCCCTCCGCTAGCGCTCCCCCCTCTGCCCGCTTCCCCATTCAAAAGTTTCAAGAAGTACCTGTATAGCGGATGGCCTGGCAGTGGGCGGCACTGTGGAGTGAGGAGGAGGAGGAGTCCGGAGAGTGACGAGTTGAGGGAGGCCGGGCAGCGGGCGTGAGGTCAGAGAAAGGGCGGAAGTTCCGCCCTTTCTCTGACCTCACGCCCGCTGCCCGGCCTCCCTCAACTCGTCACTCTCCGGACTCCTCCTCCTCCTTACTCCACAGTGCCACTGCCAGGCCATCCGCTATACAGGTACTTCTTGAAACTTTTGAATGGGGAAGCGGGCAGAGGGGGGAGCGCTAGCGGAGGGGGTGGGGGGAATTTCCGACCCCCCCCGCGATCGGGGCATGCTCCCCCCTTATGCCTGCGACCCCATAGGGCCCCCAAAATAGGGATGTTCGGGAAGTTCGGGGTTCGGCCCGAACATGCCGAACATCTCGGCCATGTTCGGCGAACTTTCCCGAACCCGAACATCCAGGTGTTCGCCCATCACTAGTGGTGTTCCACATTTTAGTAAAAGAAAGACGTTTAGAGTATTGTACCGTATTAGCCAACAGTAAAAGTAAGACGTTTTAAATTACCGTAGGATGATCCCATTTATTTGATAACTTAAACGAATAAGAGTAAGAGTAGACTTTTGGCTGTGCAGCCTTCATCAGACTTCAATCCAGTTTGCTTACAAGATGTTGGAACAAACAGCTATACACATGCAACATCAAAAGGGATACATAAACAGTCCCAATTGTATGAGGATTGAGTAGACAAGGGGTATTATCTATTATTCATAAATCAGCTAACAACCTCTGAAGACCTTATTTAGATTAAGGCATCCAAATGACATGTATTTATACCTACAAAAAATGTATGCATCCCTTTTGATGTTGCATGTATGTATATCTGTTCCAACATCTTGTGAGTAAACAGAATTGAGGTCTGCATAGCCCAAAAGCTTGCTATTATTATTTTAAGTTAGCCAATAAATGGTATCATCCTGATTCAAAACTTCTTTCTTTTACTGACGGCTAACAAAATATTATACTCTACTCCTGAATCGTGTTAACACTCAGTGGTTTTCTACTTTACTGCTTATAAAACTGTCTCGGAGGGAGGACCCACAAGGAGATATGTGAAAATAAGGGCAATACATGAAGGTGTACTTGTATATTCCAAGGATAGGAATGTCCCTTTACACTCATCCAAGGGGATGAAGATTAGTTCAGGGAACCCCACAGTGGCTGGGTCTTGGTAATGATGAGCAGAAAATTCAGGTAGATCAGGAGGACCAGCAGTCAGGTACCGGCCAGCCCATGGCAAGGTAACAGAAGAAGGCAGGCATGAGCTACTAAGACAGTGAAACATACGGTACAAACTATAGGCTACTATAGGCTACTGGAGTGGTGATTGGCTCCAGAAGGTTACACAACCTGACCTTGTAGGTAATGAGGGACTTTGCAATTGAAGCAGTGGTGGTTGTTTGATCACAGAGTGTACAGCTGATTGGCTGTGACAATGAGTTAGATTCTGAAATTGAAAGCAGGAAAACATTCTCCACCTCCACGTACACAGCGTACTGGAAAATATAGATTTACCAAGCTTTTTATACACACTTTGACAACCAGAGAATTTGCTATATACTCCTGGCTATTAATAATGACCTCTGCTGGGAGACTTCAAGTCATTCTCACACAATCCACTCGACTTCCCCCCTTGTGGATTAAATTGTATTTAGAATGAATCGCTATGATTATATTAGGAACATGTAAATGTAATACTAACTGTAACACTGATAAATGGCAACAATCCATAACTGGATCCATTTGTTCTAACAATGGATGATTAAAAATCATTGCTGGCAGTTTTTCAAGGTTTTCATCGAACTTCCAAGCATCTTGCAAATCATTTTTACAAAACTGGCTCATTCAATTAGAAAACAAAACAAACAAAACAAAAACATTAATAGAGTAAACAAAAATTTAATTGTTTTACTTCTATTTATGATTTTGTGAAAAAGCCTTGTAGTATACTTGCCAAGAAATTATATGCAGTGCTATTGCAGCTGTAGAGCAGTCCTTGATAAAAACATTAACCTCCCTGGCGGTTTATTAAAATCCGACAGGGGGCAGCAAATACGTTTTTTTTTTTAATTTTATTTTTTTCATGTAGCGAGACAACGTCTCGCTACATGATAGCCGCTACATGATAGCCGCTGCTCCTTCAGCGATCGGAGATCAAGAGATCCCGTTTAAAGAACGGGATCTCTTGGAGGGCTTCCCCTGTCGCCATGGCGACGGGGCGGGATGACATCACCGACGTCATCGACGTCGTGACGTCAAAGGGGAATCTGATCCGCACTGATTGGCCAGGCAGCGCATGGGGTCTGGGGGGGGCGGCTGCGGCGTGACGGATAGCGGCAGATCGGCGGGTAGCGGCGGCGATCAGAGGTTACACTAAGCTAGCAAAGTGCTAGCTGCGTGTAACAAAAGAAAAATTATGCAAATCGGCCCAGCGGGGCCTGAGCGGTGCCTCCCGGCGGCATGGGGTTTGCTTTTGGTCATTGCACTGCCAGTACATTGATAGAAGTTCAGGGACAAATTAGGTGCTTTTGCCAGGGACATACTGTATATACAGCCGCAATACCGATGGGTAACATACATCTCACTTAAAATCATTGGAAATTGCTAAAAAAAATTAATAAAAAAAAATAAATAAAAAAAAATAAATGAAGCAGATACTTACCTAAGGAAAGGGAAGGCTCTGGGTCTTATAGAGCCTTCCCGCTCCTCTCCCGGTCCCCTCCATTAAGTGCTGGTTCCCTTGTTTGAAACCCCCGCCGGCGGGGAACGTCACAACTCTTTAGGAGCCAAGTCCTCCTGAAGACAGGCGGCTCCATACTATTTATTGAATCAAAAGAAAACACTCCCACCTACAAGGGGGTGTAGTACAATCATAAAACCAAATCAAGTATATCCAGACACAGCCCCATTTCTATACCCAGGTGGACCGGGAGACCATCCAGAGTGCTATGAGGGAGGGGAGCTGTGAGGGGGGCAGCGGCAGTACATAGTACTCAGCCACAGGGAGAGGGACTCAACTCCCCCTCCCGGCAATTACTGACCTTCCGGGCTCCAGATGCTGCTCACGTGTCGCAGGGCTACTCCCTCTCTGAACATCGCCGCCGCTCACAGAAAGTAGTGTAACTATTATTTCCTACTTACTGTGAGCAGCGGGGATGTTTAGAGAGAGAGCAGCCCGGTGACACGTGGACATGCCTGGATCCCCTAAGGTGAGTAATTGCCAACTCCCCGCTGCCTCACTGTTACTCAATGGAGGGGGAGCATGGAGGGGACCCAAGGAGAGGTAGGTGGGAGTCCTATGTGCTGCCGGTGCTCCCCCTCCTGCTCTGTACAGCTTGCAGGGGGGGGGGGGATCTATACTGAAGGCACCTATGGCTGGCTGACCTATACAGGTGGCACCTGTGGCTGGCTAACCTATATTGGAGGCACCTATGGCTGGCTAACCAACACTGGCGCACCTATAGCTGTACTGGGGGGGGGCTAAATATTGCAAATAACATTGTTGAGCCCACGGGTGGGGGGGGGGCACAATTTTAACACCCTTGCCCTGAGAACAATTTAGCTTAGAAACTGCCATGTCCAGACATATGACAAAAGGGGGAATACAAGTACGAGAAAAAAGATATATGCTGAAGGCAATTAAAACAATATCTTTCATACATAACACACAAGAAAGATGAAAACAATGTGTAATACATATGGACAGATGTTGCTAGATTATACATACGAACAAACATATACAGTACAATGCTATACATATCACATAATATATTACTTAGTGAGGGTCCAAACATGAAGTGAATCAAACAATCAAACAATGCTGTTCAATATATATATATATATATATATATATATATATATGTCTATGTATATATATATATATACATACATATATGTCAGGGGATGAGCAGCACAAACCAAATTGTATGCAATACTATGCAAAGCATGCACGCAGCACTGGAGAACCCCAATCTCCATAAAAAATATATATATACAGAGAGGCTGCAACACACAACAGGAAAACAGTTACAGGGACTCTTGGTTACGCTTTAACGCGTTTAAGCTCACCAACTGTGCCAAAATGTCCCCGATCTTTGGTGCAGTTGGTGAGCTTAAATGCGTTCAAGCGTAACCAAGAGTCCCTGTAACTGTTTTCCTGTTGTGTGCTGCAGCCTCTCTGTATTTATATATTTCTTATGGAGATTGGGGTTCTCCAGTGCTGCATGCATGCTTTACATAGTATTGCATAAAATTTGGTTTGTGCTGCTCATCCCCTGGTATATATTATTTTCCCCTGTGAGCGTGCATAACCATGCCCACCTCTAGCACAGTTAAGCGTATAAATGACTGGAGCTCATAGCTCAGTTAGTAGCTAGTAGAAGGTAAGGTGTTTTTAATGTTATTTCTCCCATTTAGTTGACCCCTGGGCTTTTGGTATGGTTCCCACTACAATGCTGATAAAAACTAGCATTTGTGCCTGGTTAGAGTAGGACTCACCAGATCGTGGACACGTTGGCGCAGTCACTGCTTTCCTGTTGTGTGCTGCATCCCCTCTGTATATATATATATATATATATATATATATATATATATATATATATATATATATATATATAACACCAAATATATAACAAATCTTGTGTGGCAGTTACTAAACTGTTTAATTGGGAACACTTTACCGCTTGCGAACAAGGTCATGGACTTAGTCACAGAATAATTGCAGGTAGGCATGCCACATTTGTATGAACCAATAGTATTGAGCCAGCAAGGTTTAGCAGAACTGGAGGAAAAGCACTAGGAGCAAGAATGCCACCAAGGGTCAGGGCCTGTCAACTGGCTAACATGACACCCTTCTCAATAATGGTGTTAATTTGATCAGCCTTCTGGAAGACTGACAAGAAACACTTGATAATTGACACAATGCGACCATACACTGTAAATGGTGACAAACACCATATCATGAAGGGTATAATCAACATGTTTCCCAAGGGGTAGAAGCTAACAGGTGATGTTTATTAGGTTGTAGGGTAATTTTTTACCTCTAGTGACTATCCAGGCTGGGTAACCTTGTTCCTTCAAATTAGAATCCATCACATTAAATTCTCCTCTTAGGCTATGCTCAGAGGGACAGCTTCTGCAAGCTCTAATGAATTCTGTTTGAATGGAATGTTAAGGATAACAACTATTGACCACGAGGGTGAAATTACCACTGCATGGCTTGCAAAAGGTTCTGGACGTAAGTAGATCAGTCAACTGGTCTCCTCCGAGGATAATGTCCAAAAAACTGATCTCAAGAGGGGCCCATTAACCTTCTTGGCGGTCTGATTCTTTCCAGATTTTAGGGTCTAAAAGCGGTGCAATTTTTTTTCACTCTTTCAGACCCTAAAACCTGAAAAAAATCATTCTGGCAGGGAGATCTGCAGCAATATAAAACAAAAAATGTACCTTCCTGGGCTCCTGTGCTGCAGTTTTCTGTTTGCCCACAAGATGGCGCTAATATACATATAAACGAACTTCTCTATATTTCTCTAATATAGAGAAGTTCGTTTTTAATATTAGCCCCGCCCCCGATGACGTCACGCTGCCACCACCGCTCTGCTGCCACCACCACGGCTCCGCTGCTCCAACTGGCTGCCGGGTCCCCGGAAGAATAGCGGGGACATAGGGGATCCCGGCGGCCAGGGAAAGACCCCACACTGCCGGGGAGAGAGGCTGGAGTCCAGCTGCGCAGCGAGATCGCGCGCGGGACTCCACAACTACAAGTAAAGCTCTGCAATGCCTACCCCGACCTGAGCTCGGGATCACCGCTAATAGCTTATTTTTTTCTACCCCGAGCTCAGGTCGGGAAAACCGGCAAGGAGGTTAATATGTGAATGAAAGGTGTAGAGAATTGTGGTTCAAAATTTGGGATTGGTTGCTGATCCTCCCCGGGCGACATGTCTCGTACATGTGTACCAGACTTGATAAAGTCACTGATAACAACAACAACAACAACAAAAACAAATAACATTTGTAAAGCGCTTTTCTCCCGTGGGACTCAAAGCGCATAAGCATGGCTCCGACCATCGTGGTACAGAGGAAGAATTTTATAAATCTGGAAATGCCAGGCTAAACAGGTGGCTTTTCAGTCTGGATTTGAATAGCTCCAAGGATGGTGCTGTCTTTACTGGGTGTGGTAGGGAGTTCCAAAGAGTAGGGGCAGCATGACAGAAGGCTCTGTCTCCAGATTTTTTGAGGTGCACTCTGGGAGTGACCAAGTTTATAGAACTTGCTGATCTGAGGTTGTGAGAGGTGTGGTGCAGCTTCAGCAAGTCCTTCATGTATCCAGGGCCCAGATTGTGCAGGGATTTGAATGTCAGCAGTCCAATCTTGAAGAGTATTCTCCATTCTACTGGTAGCCAGTGCAGTGAGCGAAGGATCGGTGTAATATGACAGTGGCGAGGCTGGTTTGTTAGCAATCTGGCAGCAGCATTCTGCACTAATTGCAGGCGACGCAGGTCCTTTTTGGGGAGGCCAGCATAAAGGGCATTGCAGTAGTCCAGCCGTGAAGTGATGAAGGCGTGGACTAGGGTTGGAAGATCCTCTGGGGGAATCAGATGTTTAATCTTTGCAATGTTCTTCAGATGAAAGAAGGAAGATTTAACGACAGATGAAATTTGGTTTCTGAAACTCAATTCCCCATCGATTAGTACGCCAAGGCTGCGCACAAGGTTGGAGCTGTTTATGTCTGAATTCCCAATCCTGATTGGTGTTGCTTTAGGATAGCGCTGTTTTGATGGCGAGCATTGGCTTTGGACAAACAGGACCTCAGTTTTGTCAGCATTCAGTTTCAACCAGTTATCATTCATCCATGCCTGAAGCTCAGCTAAGCAAGAGTTTATTTTTGGGGTAGGGTCTGTTCCACCAGGTTTGAAGGACATGTATAGCTGTGTGTCATCGGCGTAGCAGTGGTACGTCAGGCCATGTTGTTGGATAAGTGTACCGAGTGGCAACATGTAGATTGCAAACAGCAGAGGGGATAGGATTGATCCTTGTGGCACTCCGAATTGTAGAGGTGCAGGTTTGGACATTATAGGTCCTAGGGATACTCTCTGTGTTCTGTCAGTCAGGAATGATCTGAACCACTGGAGGACTGATCCACTGATGCCACAGTACTCCTGCAGTCTGTTAAGCAGGATTTCATGGTCAACTGTATCAAAAGCTGCTGAGAGATCCAACAGGATTAGGATGGAGCATTCCCCTCTGTCCCTTGCCATGAGCAGATCGTTGCAGACTTGGATGAGGGCTTTTTCACAGCTGTGGTGTTTCTTAAAGCCAGATTGTAGAGGGTCCAGGATGTTGTTTACTGACAGCCTGGTTTCAAGTTGCAGATAGACAGCCTTTTCAATAACTTTACCTAGGAAGGGGAGGTTGGAGACAGGTCTGTAGCTGCTCGTAGCATCTGGATCCAAGGAAGGTTTTTTAAGAAGGGGCTTGATGATTCCTTCTTTTAGAGAGGTAGGAAACCTCCCTGCTTGCAGAGAGCAATTTACTATTTTGTGAAATGCTGGACCAAGCAGGTCAGGGCATTTCAGCATATGTTTAGTTGGTCCAGGGTCCAGGTCGCAGGTTGTCTGGCGGAGACGACAGAGGATGTCTGAGGTCTCTTCCTCACTAATACTTTTGAAGTCAGTCCAGGGTGTTAGGTTGTTTTTGCAGCTATTTCCATTAGTTGCATGAGTCTTGGGTGCTGTGGACTGAATGAGAGACCGAATAGAAGATACTTTGTCAGCAAAGTAGCAAGCAAATTTCTCACATAGCTCCTTTGAGGGAGTTATAGTGGATTTTAGACAGGATGGATTACATAGTCTATTAACTGTGCGGAATAGTTGGGCTGCTCTGTTGGCGGCCTTTGCGATCTCCTGTGATAGGTAGGAGGATTTTTTCTTGGTGATCGCATTTTGGTAGCTTTCCAGGTGAGAGACAAGGGTGTGTTTATCTTTTGAATTCTGAGATTTTCGCCACTTCCTTTCTAGTCTGAGCACTTCTTTCTTGATGTCCTTTAGTGAGCTGTCAAACCACCGTGCATGGTGAAGTGGTGTAGATCGTTTGATGCGATAAAGCCCAAGTTAGATGAATGTCACTCGGCGATAATCAGTACCTGATCCCTTAGGCAAGACTGATAGTCATGTTGCTAGTCTGAAGGCTAGCGACATATTTTGTTGCACTGCAGGGGGTTGGAAGTGACATCACACGTCAGGCAAGGTAAGTGGGGAGAACAATGTTTTCGGCCAACAGGATCCACCAGGTCAGAATGCCAGCAGAGCGCCAAGAAGAGTCGGAGTCTGCATACATATGCTGGATTCTCGGGAGACGCAGCCATTATAAGGTCAAGTTTCATCTAGCTTGTGTACGGGGCTTTAGGGGAACGACTGTCTCATACAGGGAACACAATGAGAAAGCTAACTGAGAAGGGTAGAGCTTGTACTCGATGCACCAGTAAGCGATCTGGACTGTTGGGTTAACTCGGCTAAGCACAGGCAGAGCCTACTGTTGTCCTACCTACCCCTGCTGCTCCATCTTGCACCAGGCTCTTAGTCATCCACACCTACCCCCCACATAGCAATACAATGTGTCGCTAGCCTACAGGCTACCTACGGTCTTTAAATAAATCAGCCCTGAAATGTCACCCAAGGGATTGAGTGCTGATCCCTTTGGAAGACAGTAGTTGTGCCTGTTTGCACACCTTTAGTGCCAGGCAGTCCCCAATTGTTTATTAATGTAAGTTTTCCTCCCTTTGTGTTAAGAGGGACACCTTTAGTGTCACATCTCTAGTCTCCTTTCCTATAGGGGTGTAATGATCGCTGCTGCAGCAGCTATTACTGGAAGTAGTAGTGCTGCAGCTCAGGCAGTTCTGATCTCTTTCCATGCAAGCTGCATAGCTTTGTCTGTCTTTCCCTGCTGTCAGCTTGTGACTGATTATCATTCACCTGTGTGGGAACCTGCATGTCTGCTCCCATTGGATGACCTCAGTATAAAGATCTGCTTCCTGCAGGGTTTCCTTGGGTTTTCATAGCTTCAGCTTAAGCCTGCCTTGCTGTCGCTTTAGCCCCCGATCGTGTTTATTGTTATAAAGATACTTTGCTGGTCTTTGCATCATATATTGGTTCATTGCCAATATATATGCATACCAGCACGTTTATTATTTTCCTTGTATTTGTGTTACGTTAATACATCAGTGTCGCTGATGTATACGTACACGAACTGTTTATATCCTGTGTTCAGTTAGTCAGTTTCCAGCACGTTTTGGTAGTTTGCGCGTACCGTGAACACCCGTGCTGAGCTAGTTATCCTGTTCCTGGTCCTGTTTGTGGATTGCGTTCATCTCTGCGAAGAGATAACGAATCCTTCTGAATCCTGTTCTGTTACTGTTTGTGGATTGCGTTCATCTCTGCGAAGAGATAACGAATCCTTCTGAATCCTGTTCTGTTACCGTTTGTGGATTGCGTTCATCTCTGCGAAGAGATAGTGAATCCTTCTAAATCCTGTTCCCTGTATTACTCCATTCCTAGTCAGCATTCCTGCTTATGTCATATATCGGTTCATTGCCGATATATACATATGTTAGTCAGACGTTACAAATAGTTTCATTGATAGCTGTAATTGTAATACGCTAGGAAAACATACTTATTGTATATTTATCTGTGTTACGTTCATCTATCTTAATCCTGCTATTTTCTGACTATCCTGTCCTGTCTTTGTGAGGCACGCCATCGCCGCATCGCATTGGCTGCCTCATTCCAGTCTGTCTGGTTTTGGACGCTTGCTGTCGCTAAGTAGCCGCTAGCTAGCAAGCGTTCATTCTGTCTACCTGTCCTGATCTCCTCAGTTCTGGTTTATGCGCTCAGCGCTACTTTGCGCTGAGACGTTATAACGAACGAAAGCATTGTTTGTGGCTGTCAGATCTGCACCGGCTCTGTGCGCCACAATCTCCTATTGGAGTCAGTCCTCCCCTCCACTATACTAGGGATAGCCTGTTTCCTTGTGCTAGTGTGTGTACCTCCTCCACGCCAGCTCATGCGTTGCATGCGTTGCATGCTGACTGTGGAGAATACACCACCAAGCCTTACAAGGGGTCTACCAATGGCCTGTAACACATAAAACAAGAAACACATAAGACAAGAAACCACGCCTGCAGCCTACAGATGTGATCTCTTGTCACAAATGTCCTGACCCTTGACTTAGTAGTCAGTGGGGGAAACATTTTGCTATAAGTAATGCAGTGAAGCATCATAAGTAAAACTGTAGTGGTGGTGGTTGGGGGATAAGTTTTGATTGTGTCAGATAAAAACTGAAGAGCACATGTCACTGACTGTCCTCAGAGCAGCTCACGGTCTAGTCATACCATAGTCATAGTCTAATTTCCTACATTATTATTATTATTATTATTATTATTGGCATCTTCTGCAGCACTTTACAGCCATGTCCCTGACTGCCCTAAGAGGAGATCCCAATATAATCCTACCATATTATTATTATAATTTATTTATTTATATAGCACTTGCATCTTATGCAGCACTTTGCAGAGTACACAGTAAGTCACTGACTGTCCTCAGAGGAGTTCACACTCTAATCTGACTATAGTCGTAATCTAATGTCTTACCATATTATTATTATGTATTTATATAGCACTAACATCTTCTGCAGCACTTTACAGAGTACATATTCATGTCACTGAATGTCCCCAGAGGTCACAATCTAACCCTACCAAAGTCATAGTCTAATGTCCTATCATATTATTAATATTATTATTTATGATCATTATGCATATAGCATTTGAATCTTCATCACTCTACAGTGTACATAGCTATGTACATAGCTATAGCTATGTAACTGACTGTCCTCGGAGGAGCCAACAATTTAATCCTACGATAGTCTAACATGTTTAGTATTTATTTTTTTTTCGGGAGGGGGGGCGGGGGGACAAACCAGTAACTTACCATTGCTGAGATAAAACCTTTGCAAACATTATTATTATTAATATTATTATTGTATTTATATTGCTGTTAACATGGGGTTAGAACATACAGACTCAATGCAGATTATGTCCTGCCCAAGATTCAAACTCAGAATTGTAATGCAAGAGTGGGACTGCTAAGTCACCATGATGTCCATGACACCAATATCTATCCTTTCAATACCATATCAGTCATCCTGACCCCAATGTAACCTTCAGGATTCCTTTTCTGTCCTACCTCACCTAGTCCCTAGACTTCTATTTTGCTGCAGTACTGATCTATGTAAAATTTTTTGCAACGTTTTAACATATATACAAAGTGCATGCAAAGTATATAATATATTGTATTGTAATATTGTAATATATAGTGTGTTTGTATGTGTGAATACGTATAGTGTGTGTGAGGGGAGAGTACAGGATTATTTGCCCGGTGCACCAAACAGGTATGGGGTAGGGAGGTGACACAATTGTTCTGGCCCAGAGTGACAAAAAAGTCCAGAAACTGCCCTGGGTGTGCTTCGAAGGTTGTAAATGTAGAGCTCGGTGAATGTGTTTAGGACGAGTATTCAAGAGAAGAGGAGAGGTACGAGAGAAATGTTGTCTATGTAAATGGACGGAGGTTATTCACCTGGACCAATAAGAATCTCTCAATCCTGAGGAGGTTTCTAATAGATCAGATCTGCAGACCAGTCAGAAGAAACAGCATCAAATTTATTTATGCTTTATGCCAATGCTTACAGGCAACATCCCACAAAAAACTCACAGGATACCCAGGCAAGCACTTCTTTAAATCATTATGGTGGCCTGTTGAACTATCCAATGAGAGTAGGGATGTTCATTTAGATTTTGCAGAAATGCAATTTCCACATTTCCGATCGGAAATCTGCATTTCCGCATCGGAATGCGGAAAGACAGTACTAGTGTGATACTAATATGCAGTCATTTTAAGCCAATCAGAAGACACAGAATAAATATACCAATCAGAGAATGCAGATTTAAGCAGACATTTTGCTTTACTGATGTCCGGTAATTTTAAGCCAGTCGGAAGATTTAGAAAGTTGGAATGAATAAGCTGATCAGAGAATGCAGTTTTTCGTGGAACTCCATTTACTGATATTCGGTAATGTAAAGCCAATCATAAGACTTAGGCTGAATAAACCGATCAGTGAATGCAGAAATGTTCACAGAATTTTTGGGTGGAAATCCACATCGGAAAGCTTAAATACGCAGGAGGCGGAAAGTGGGAAGCGGAAGCGGTAATCGACATTGGCGGAAAGCTGAATTTTCACGGAATTAAAAATCGACATTTTTGACCATCCCTAAATGTATTTATTGTATTTATAAATGAGAGCTTTAGCCATCCTGGAAATACTAGAACACTCTAATTGGGGATGAGGGGTTGAAAGAGGATGGGGGGGGGGGGGAGCAGGTAGGGCACACTGACTTAAAGTGGATCCGAGATGAACTTTTACTCATTGCATAATTGTGTTCCTTTCCTATTGTTTATAGGGCATTCCTCAAGCCAAATACTTTTTTGTTTTTTGTTTTAATACTCGAATTCCCTATAAACTAAACAAGCCACACCCACAGTTTTTCAGAGAGCCTTGGCATTTTCAGACAGTAGCAAGGGCTCATGGGAGCTCAGTCTGGGCAGGAGTAGGGGGGGAGATATTACTAGCCAGATATTTCAGAGGCCGAGGGGAGGAGGGAGGAGGAGGGGGGTTAGGCTGAGTGCTGAAGATGCAGATAAGCTTGCCTGTTTGTAATGTTTACAAACAACATGGCCACTCTCATTGTATCACAGGAAGAAATTCTATTGAAGCTGTTTGCAGCTAGATTTGCTTTGTAAACTATCTAAACTTTAGATAAGATATATAGACAAGTTACTTTTTATAGTTAGTTTTTCATCTCGGATCTCGGATAAAACTTAAAGATGAAATATAATGGAAAAAAAATATATAAAAATAATAACAATAACTGTGCAATGCTATTTAAAATAATATTTACATGTATTCTTTATTTTGGGATATTATTTGAGCAATAACAAATGGCAATGCAGGGGGATTACATCCAGCCCAATTAAAATAAAATCTTGAAATCTCTTAACAATTGCCTAATGACCATCAGGGGTATATAGTAATGCATGTCTGTGTGTAATGTTTCAGCTATAAAAGCATATAAAAAGCTCAGTAGATATGTATTCTGTACAACCCTGACAGGCATGGAAGGTAAACACTATAGTAGTGAACATCTGAGAACAAATGCTAGGATCACACATATTTTAGGTAAAGCTTAACTGGCTATACTGTAGATGTGACAAAGGAACCAAACAAAGACCACTAAAGACGTTAAACGATCCTACTACCTGACGACTAGCCTAGCCTCTGAACACTACAGAGAAATATCGGCAAGGTTACACTGCCCTTCACCAAAATATCAGCAGAAGAGTATCCATAATGTCTGATTGATATGAAGGTCTTTTGAGCAGCACATGGTCTACTGAAGCAGCCAATATTGCATATTGCATCTAAAATATGGGTGCCGGATGAAGCCGCTAGAAGGATATTGGCACTATTACTGATATTATACCATTAGGTGCTGGATAATACCGATAGTAGAATAGTTGTAATTTACTGAAATTGTGCTATCACTTTACCTGACCTTCCTCGGCTCTTACATAAACCCTCTCTTCCCTCCTACCTACTACTAACACTAACCTATGCCTAACGCTAACCCCCCCTTCCTACACACACACACACTGACGGCCGCTTTCTGGTACTAAGTGTGCTGCATCCACTTTTTTTTTTGCTGTAGCCGCCAGAATCAGTTTGTGGTAGCTAATTTTTTATATTTCCCACTGCAATCAATTTACTTTTCCATCACCGACCATGATGCAGCTATTTTTTCTATTTACGCTATCCTCTAAAGTCACTTTGCTTTCCCGGGAACCAAACGTGAATGTAGCCAATAATTTTTCTGCCCGCCAATTTTTTTGTCTTGGCATCCAGCTGCCACTAATTAACAATTTGCTTAGTTTCAAAGCCCAATTTGCCCAGTAGCCACACACCCAAATCACCTGCTTCCATCAATATCAGCCTTGTCAACTTTCAACAGTATTAACTCAATAGGTATCTCTCCGATAAGTTAGTACTGCAAATGAAAAGCATGGGAAGGTTTATCAAACCAGTGCAAGAAAAACTGGAGCAAAACTGATGCAAACATGGAACACATGAGGATTCTGTTTGCCTGTTTTGTGCTTCCACTACACTTTTGCGCCCACTTTGATTTAGACTTGCTCTTATTCTGTTTTCACTTTTGTGGCTTGTGGTTTGTTTTTAGGGCTCACAATTTAAAGTCCCTGTTAAAGTTAAAGTATAGTGTCTTTGCAATATTTTTTTTATTTATATTGACTATTTGTTTTTGTTGTTGTTGTTTGTTATACTATCAGTTAATCCATAAAGAGGGTTATTTTTATTACTATTATAACTACTATTTTTGTAACAGGGGTTGATTAAAACCTTGGGGCACTCAACTACAGTAACATGGCACAGATGGAGAAAAGGACCCTTAAAAAAGCTTACAACTGTAACAAGGGGATGCATATAAAATGCACCTGATAGAATATTATTTATTATTATTTAATGGCAACATTTACATTGATAAAAGTCAATATTAAGGATATGAATATAACTACTTGATATAACATCCACTGAGCTCTGAAAAGTAAAGTTCATGTGTCTTGTTCGATAGTAAATTTTCCCCACCAGCCGTTACAATATTTCAACTATGGCCTCCCACTGGTGATCCAGAGTGTCCATTGAAGTGCATCTGGTTGTCCAGGCCTACCTTACTTCCACATTAGACTTTGATTATATTATCTGCTCTTGACCACTTCGACCTTGCCATGGACTCTATCTGGCAAGCTTCAATGGGGGACGGCTCTGTGCATTATGACCAGTTATCCATCTATCCTCTGGACCCTTCAGGAATATACCACTGAATACATAATTTATCTGCATCTTCGGCATACTGGATTGTTGCATGCATAGTGTTTTCACCTTTATGTGCTTTTGCTTGCTTAGTTGAGCATGCTGCCCTTGTCTATTCAGTGAACTATGTTGCCTGGCTTTCTCATGAATATCTTGCTCCTACTTATTTTGGTTCAGTGAAACTTTTTATACAACTACCTATCCTAAAGTGGCTTGTATTACTGACATATTTGCCACATTTGGCTACTACTGGACTGTTGCAATCCCAAGTCAATCTGGGCTGAAGCCCGTCCATTCTTTCCTCCCCTTGGTCCTGCCTGAAGTCATAATTTTGCAAATACTGAGATCATCTTACATCTTTTTTTTATTGCATTGACCATGCCATTTCAACATTGATCATTCTATGATAGTTTGGCCCATGCTATTTTTTTTATTATGCTAATGTGTCTAATGTTGATTTATCAAAATTACTATTAAAAGCTACTTTTTAAATTTACTGGTTTCTCAAATAGGTCCATCTATTGCTTGATATTTTTAAATATTTAAACTGTCTGAATCCAGGAGAGTGGGTCCTAATTTAAAGAGGTACTGTAGTGAAAATAATGTAATGGATTAAATTGCTTTTTTTATAATCTATGAATGGTTTAGCCAGTGTCTGCAAACTGTAAAGTCTTTTCTCTCCCTGATTTACATTCTGAAATGTTTCACTGGTGGTGACATCTTTAATCCTTTAAGGTGTCGCTCTGCAACATGTCTGTTTCTGATAATTTCAAAGACAGTGAAATAAATGTCTGGTCTCCCAGAATGCTCTAGGAGGGAAATTCGGAAGCAGGAAATGCTGGCGCCCGGGGATAATTGACGATTTGGGCTCCCCATAGGTGCTAAAGCAAATGTCATTAATATGGTGCCTGAGCAAATATTCATATTTAATACAAAGCAAAAATGTGGGCGCCTGATAACTATCATGTTTCAACATTAGAACATTAACGTTTTTTTTTAAATATGTTATTGCTTTGAAACTTGCAACGTTATCGTTTTTGTAATATTGTTTAGTTTGTATGCACATATTTTACATTATCAAATATTTTATATTTTCTTTGTGCACATATACTTTTTATGTTTGTAAGGGTGTTTCTGCAGGGGGGGTGGCTAGGGTTAGGTGTCAGGAAGGGTGTTTGTGCGGGGGAGGATAGCATTAGGCATCACCAGGTGGGTCTTAGGGTTAGGCGCTACCAGGGGGAGTCTTAGGGTTAGCCACCACCAGTAGGAGTCTTAGGGTTAGGAGACACCAGGGGGAGTCTTAGGGTTAGACACCACCAGGGGGAGTCTTAGGGTTAGACACTGGTTGTGGAGGGTTCTGTATGAGAGTAGAGTAAGGTTAAACAAAAAAAAGCCATAATGAACTTGCCTGGGGCTTCCTCCAGCCCCCTATATATACTGTATATTGTACAGCAGGAGGTAATGGCAGCACTTCCAAACAGAGGTTGCACCTGAATTGACTACCTGTACAAGTATGCAGAGCTCAAATAACGAGCAGATTACACACCTTGCCTTCAAAAACAGGTACAGTAAAAGGAGGGCGTTCAGCATAAATCGTGCACAAATTATCCCCTATCTTCCAGGACAATGATGTGCCCCCATGGGAGAGACATAAACACTAGTCTAACAGTGAAGCATAATTCAAACAGTGAAGCATAATTCAAACACTTATCTAAAGTTAAAAACATAATTGTTACCTGGTGCTGCTAGCCATAAATGCTTCACAGTTTGAACTATGCTTCACTGTTAAGGTGGCCACTAATGGTCCAATTTCTAGCAAAAAATCGTTTGAGCGATCAGAAATTCAGATCGGACGAAAAATCATTCACTACACCATCAACAAACCAATCATTGCTTCCTATCTATCACGACCAAGGATAAAATCCAAATTTTGGTTTAACGGAAATTCAATCGGACGATTGTTTTTATAATCGTTCATTATCGAGTGTGCCCATCAACTGAGATTATTTACAACCAATCCGATCAGAATTTCTGATCGCTCGAACGATTTTTCGCTAGAAATTGGACCGTTAGTGGCCAGCTTAAGACTAGTGGTTAAGTCTCTTCCATGGGGACACATCATTGTTGTGGGAGATAAGGGATAATTTGTGCATGAAGTAAGCTGAAGCTTCAATTTGCATTCAAATTCTTAGAATAGTGATTAGTACATAATTTGCATCTGATTTGTGTTCAAGGTGTGTATTTAGCCCCAGGGGGGTCTATGCACATCTCTGCAGGTTTCATTTCATTTGCAGCCCCTGTGAGCACTGCCTATTGTTTGAGATATATATATATATATATATATATATATATATATATATATATATATATATATATATATATATATATATATATATATATATACATATATATATACATATATACATATATATATATACATATATATATATATATATATATATATATATATATATATATATACACATACATATGTATTTATTTATTTAATTTGAAATGCAAATCCGTGTTTCAAATAGACAGATCTACACTGACATACATGACATACACATACTTAAAAAAAACATACACTAAAGTAGTTGATTTTTGTTTCTATTGCAAAGACAAAGTCACTGATGACCATGAAAAACAAGACTGCAACAACGGATTTTTTTCTTCTGGGATTCCATGAATTTGGCATGTTGAGGCTCCTTCTCTTTGTTCTTATTCTTTCAGCTTACACTATGACAGTAGTTCTTAACATTATAATTATCATATTAGTTTCAACCAGCCGATCTCTGCACTCTCCAATGTACTTCTTTCTGAAGAACTTCTTAGCATCAGAAATGTTTGTAGTGAATCTCATTGTCCCCAACCTGTTACAAGTCCTATGGCTGGATGGTGCAGGCATATCAATCCCTAGCTGCATTGCCCAGAGTTATCTCTATTGTGGATCAGGCAGTACAGAATGCTACCTCTTAGCAATCATGGCCTACGACCGATACTTAGCCATATGTAAGCCTTTGCATTATAACACAATCATGGACCTCCGACGGCAATATTTCCTGGTCATCTTCTGCTGGATTCTCAGCTTTTCATTGACATTGTTCATTCTGAGTCTCTTGGTGGGACTCAAGTTCTGTGATTATAACGTTATTGACCATTATTTATGTGAGCTTTCTGCTTTCATCCATGTTGCCTGTTCAGACACTTCTGCTCTGCAGATAGGAGTATTTGTTCTCTCTATACCTATACTGGTTGCACCCTTCCTATTTGTGGTTGTAAGCTACATCTGTGTTGTTGTAACTATTGGCATGTCTTCTACAACTGGGAGGTGGAAAGCCTTCTCCACTTGTAGCTCTCATCTCACCGTAGTAGGAATGTTTTATGGAACCTTGATAATCAACGACCTTATTCCCATGAAAGGGCATGCCTTAGCCATGAACAAGATGGTATCACTTATCTATACAGTTATCACGCCACTGTTCAGTCCCATCATATACTGTATACGAAATCAGGACATGAAAAATGTTATTAGAACATTATTTAAAGGGAATCTGAAGTGAAAATAAACTTATGATATAATGATTTGTATGTGTAGTACATCTAAGAAATAAAACAATAGCAGCAGAGATATGAGTCTAATATTGTTTCCAGTACGGAAGAGTTAAGAAACTCCAGTTGTTATCTATGCAGAAGAGCTTATCTGGCGTACATTTGAAATCGGCGCTGGTAGACTTGAGCGCAGGATACAGCCGGTATATGGCTGATCCTGCTTCTGCACAAGTCCGGGCCGTTTTAATTACTATTCCCCCTCCAAGCCGACTTGGATAGTGGGGGAATGAAATAATTCGGCTTCCAGCAATTACTGGAGGCCGAATTATAGTGTTTTTTAAGCAACTTCGGCTCCGTCTTCTGACAGAGCCGACGTTATTCACTGAGCGCCGCTATAGACTGATTCCCATTACAGTCTATGGTCGGCGCTGGCTGCGCCCAAATCTAGCAGCACTGAAAAGCACTGCTCCACTTATCTGAGCTCCACGACTTTCAAAGTCTTCTGAACCTTATTATCTCAACTGTCTGTCACTGTATTTTGTTTTGTTTTTCTGCAGAGGAAAGCAGGGATGCTCGGATGTGCCTCATCCACGAATTCGGCAATCCATGTGGTTGCAAAAAAAAATCCGCATTCGGCCCCGCCGCATGCGGATTTTCGTCCGCGTCCACGCAACCACGCGGATTTTCTGCCGTGAATGGCGTAATCACGCGTGGATTCCCGCCCGGAGGCAGATTTTCTTTTAACGTTAATAACAAAGCCCCCATACATGCTACAATCCCCCAAATTGCATGGATTATCGAGGTGATAAGGGGCAACATAACTTCAAAATAAAAAATTCCCAAAAATTTTTTTTTCTAGAGAAAATGGATTTTAAAGTGAAATCAACACTTTAAATGGGGCTATTAATTGGTAATAAGTGGTTTTAAAAAGGGATATACGCGTTAAGCAATCAAAGAGGTGAAGGCGAGTTCCAATGGCACTTGGCGGCGAAGGTACCGCTGGAGGAGGATGAGTGGCTGACGCCAAAAAGGCCCCAGAGAGGTTTTTGTAATTTTTTTTTTTTTTTTGCAGCAATTAGCAATGACATCGCAGCAGAGTTGTCAGTGGACACGGGCAGTGTGAACGCAGAGTGCAGTGGTGGTAGCAACTGAGTCAGGAGAAGGACTATGCGGGCGGTCACGGTCAGTTCAGCAGCACAGAAGGACCACGGCAAGTCAGGAGGAGGAGGAGGACAAAGCGGGCGTTCAGTTCAGCAGCAGCAGCACAGAAGGACCATGGCAACATACTGGTGGTAGTAGTAGCAGCACAGCGTCATAGTGCTGGCCAAAAAATTAAATGCACCCGGTGACCCGGGCAGTGATAACGCAGACAGAGTGCATTCGTGGTACCGTGGTAGCGAGTCAGGAGGAGGAGGAGGACAAAGCGGGCGTTCAGTTCAGCAGCAGCAGCAGCACAGAAGGACCATGGCAACATACTGGTGGTAGTAGTAGTAGCACAGCGTCATAGTGCTGGCCAAAAAATTAAATGCACCCGGTGACCCGGGCAGTGATTACGCAGACAGAGTGCATTGGTGGTACCGTGGTAGCGACTGAGTCAGGAGGAGGAGGACAACAAAGCGGGGGTTCAGTTCAGCAGCAGCAGCACAGAAGGACCATGGCAACATACTGGTGGTAGTAGTAGTAGCACAGTTTCATAGTGCTGGCCAAAACATTAAATGCACCCGGTGACCCGGGCAGTGATGACGCAGACAGGGTGCATTGGTGGTACCGTGGTAGCGACTGAGTCAGGAGGAGGAGGAGGACAAAGCGGGCGTTCAGTTCAGCAGCAGCGGCAGCAGCAGCAGCAGCACAGAAGGACCATGGCAACATACTGGTGGTAGTAGTAGTAGCACAGTGTCATAGTGCTGGCCAAAAAATTAAATGCACCCGGTGACCCGGGCAGTGATAACGCAGACAGAGTGCATTGGTGGTACCGTGGTAGCGACTGAAAAAGGAGGAGGAGGAGGACAAAGCGGGCATTCAGTTCAGCAGCAGCAGCAGCACAGAAGGACCATGGCAACATACTGGTGGTAGTAGTAGTAGCACAGTTTCATAGTGCTGGCCAAAACATTAAATGCACCCGGTGACCCGGGCAGTGATGACGCAGACAGGGTGCATTGGTGGTACCGTGGTAGCGACTGAGTCAGGAGGAGGAGGAGGACAAAGCGGGCGTTCAGTTCAGCAGCAGCGGCAGCAGCAGCAGCAGCACAGAAGGACCATGGCAACATACTGGTGGTAGTAGTAGTAGCACAGTGTCATAGTGCTGGCCAAAAAATTAAATGCACCCGGTGACCCGGGCAGTGATAACGCAGACAGAGTGCATTGGTGGTACCGTGGTAGCGACTGAAAAAGGAGGAGGAGGAGGACAAAGCGGGCATTCAGTTCAGCAGCAGCAGCAGCACAGAAGGACCATGGCAACATACTGGTGGTAGTAGTAGCAGCACAGCGTCATAGTGCTGGCCAAAAAATTAAATGCACCCGGTGACCCGGGCAGTGTGAACGCAGACAGAGTACATTGGTGAAAGCGACTGAGTCAGGAGGAGGAGGACAATGCGGGCGGTCAGTTCAGCAGCACAGAAGGACCATGGCAACATACTGGTGGTAGTAGTAGTAGCACAGCGTCATAGTGCTGGCCAAAAAATTAAATGCACCCAGTGACCCGGGCAGTGTGAACGCAGAGTGTAGTAGCGACTGAGTCAGGAGGACAAAGCGGGCGGTCAGTTCAGCAGCTCAGAAGGAGGACCATGGCAACTTACTGGTAGTAGTACCATAACACCAAAAAATTAACCAAGGTAGGCACTAGGCAGGTAGTAACTGTCTTTATAAAGGCAGGCATAGTTAACAACAGCACATGCAGCAGCCACTTCATGTCCCCCTGTGTTCGACAATAGGGGCCAGGAACTCACCTTCCACCCAAGCCTGGTTGATTTTCAGGAAGGTGAGTTTGTCCACAGAGGCGTGGGAGAGCCGAGAGCGCTTCTCTGTGACCACGCCACCGGCCGCACTAAAGCATCTCTCTGAGAGGACACTGGAAGGAGGGCAGGATAGGAGTTCCAGGGCGTACTGGGAAAGCTCGCTCCAGATGTCCAGTCTCTTGACCCAGTACTCCAAGGGGTCCACGGGGCTGTCGGTGTCATTGAGCCCGCTGGATGACCCCATATAGTCAGACACCATAGTGGTCAGTCGTTGCTTGTGCTGGTTGGTGGTGGATGCTGTGGCAGGCACCTCTGTTCTGGGCTGCTGCACTGCATACAGGCTCTTGCTTAGGCTCTTCAGGTCTCCGGGGCGCCAGTTGCTGCTGCTGCTGCTGCTGGTGCTGGTGGTTGTTGTTGTGCTGCTAGAGGCAATGGCAGGCACCTCTTGCTGGCTTGGCAGAGCAGTTACAGTGGGGGTGGAAGGCTGGGGGAATGCTTCCAGTAATCTGCGCACAAGGGCCTCCTTCAACTCCCTTGTGCGTTGCTCGGTGGTGGATGGCGTCATTAAGTCTCCCAGCTTCCCCTTCAGATGGGGATCAAGCATCAAGGTAATCCAGATGTCCTCCCTTGAACGCATCTGGATCACCCGGGGGTCCCTGCGAAGGCAGCGCAACATGTGCACAGCCATGGTAAACAAGTGGGCCCTGCCAGTAAGATCTTCCTCGTCCTCGCCATTGTCCCATAACGCATGCCTGTCCTCTTCCTGTGCCATGTCGTTGTCCTCCTCAAACCGCCATCCACGTACAATGCCTGCTGCACTCTGCTCCTCCTCCTCCTCCTCATTCAGGTTAGGGACCTCCAACTCTTCCACTACCTGCTGTGAGCCCTCCTCTGAGCTGGACTGTGCTGCCATCTGCTCCTGTTCTTCCAACTGCCTCAGGGCTTCATCCCCACGCTCAATTAAATTGTCCATTGCCTGCTCCAGTAGACAAACCAAGGGCACCCACTGGCACACAGAGGCCCGCTCCTCACTGACCATCTTGGTAGCCTCCAGGAAGGGACTCAGCACCAGGCATACTTGCTGCATCAGTGTCCACTGAGTGGCAGTAATCATGGGGACTTGCTGGTTGCTGGGGACACTTGGGTCTAGCATGTAGGCCCTAAGAGCCAGCCTGTGCTGACACAGCCGCTCCAACATGGCCAGAGTCAAATTCCTATCGAACTGGCATGTCGATGATCAGCCGGTGTTGTGGCCTTCCATACTGCTGCTGTAAGGTGGACAAGAGTGCAGAGGCAGTGGCTGACAGGCGGAAAAAGCGTACCACCGCCCGGGCATCCTGCAGCAGCTCGCTCATCCCCTGGTAGGTGTGCAAAAAGCGCTGCACCACAAGATTGAGCACGTGGGCCAAGCAGGGGATGTGCTGGAGGTTTCCCTGCTGCACTGCTGCCACCAGGTTGGCCCCGTTATCGGCTGCCACATACCCCACTTCCAGGCCTCTGGGGGTCAGCCACCTCCGCTCCTGCTTCCTGAGGGCGGCCAGGACGTTGGTGGCCGTAAGGCTCTCCTTCCCCAGGGTCACCAATTTTAAAAGGGCTTGGCAGTGCCGAGGCTTGGCGCTGCTGCTGCCGAGGCGGGCTTGCTTTCCGGGTGCAGAGGGAGTGTCGTGACAGGACCCTTCTGCATCCCCCCTGATCCTGCGTGGTGGCACCACTAGCTGGGCTGATGCGCTCTTGTCCTCCCTCCCTTCCATCAGTGTCACCCAGTGGGCCATAAAGGACAGGTAGCGACCTGTCCCAAATCTGCTACTCCACGAGTCCATGGTCACGTGGACCCGCTTGCCCACAGAGTAGTCCAGGGAACGGGCCACGTTTTCCACCGCAAACTTGTGGAGTGCTGGGATCGCGCTCCTGCTGAAATAGTGGCGACTGGGGACTTGCCACTCGGGGATGCCAAATTGGAGCAGCGTCCGCATGGCACTCCCCTCCTGCACCAGGGAGTAGGGAAGCAGCTGTGATGCCATGGCCTGGGCCAGCAAGCCATTTCGTTTGCGGATCCGCCTGTGGCTTGGAGGCAGAGGCTTGTTTAGACCCTGAAAGGTGTCGCTCAGCAGGGTCTGACGACGCTGGGATGCAGGGGAGACAGAGGAGAGAGATGAAAACTGGCTGCCAGCCTCAATGTCTGTGTCCTGAGTAGCCGAGGTGGAAGAGCGCTTGCGTGCTACTACTGCTGCTGCTGTGGGGGATTCACAACCCTGAGGGAGGGATGATGCTGCTGCGCTGGTGGGCCTTCTGCTCTCAGGAACCCCTGCTAGCAGTGCCTGCTTCCTCTTAAACTCCGCATACTCGCGGTAGTGGCGGCTTCTCAGGTGGCCCTGGAGGGATGAGGTACCCATCTTGCTCTGACTTTTCCCACGGCTCAATCTTTTGCTGCATAACCTGCACACCGCATACCTTTTGTCATCAGTACATTCATCAAAGCAATCCCACACTGGTGACTTTAATTTACTGCGGCCCCCACTAGCAGAGGGTGCAGCGGAACAATGTGTGGTAGTAGTTGCTGGGGGTTGCATGGTGGTGGTGCCGGCTGAAGCAGTGTCCTGTCTACTTCCTCCACACCCACTGCTGCCGATGCCCCTGCCCCTGCCTGACATATGGCGATATCCTTGCCTAGGCCGAGGTGACTCGTCATCCTGCTCTGACCATTCTTCCACGGACTCAGCAGGCTGCACATAGTTAGGGTCCACAACGTCGTCATCATCAGCAGCATCATCATAATCCAGCTCTTCCTCTGACTCCCCCGCCTCCTCTTCTGTCCCTACATCCCCAGACACAGACCCCTCTTCTTCATCACCAGAACTCAACAACGCTTGTGATTGTGGCCCGATCTCAATCTCTGCCACATGAGTCCCCAGTAAGTCCTGAGCTTCTTGCATCAGCAGGTTCCCAGAAGCCGGACTGAGGGACATAACGCTGTCATCCTGGGAGGGCTGCTAACCAGTGGGTGCTGGGGTGGATGTCACAACAATCGTGGGACGTTGGCTGCTGCTGCTGCTTGGAGTGGTGCTCACAGTAGAGGTCTGGGAGGAAGTCATGATGTCCATGAGTACGTCAGGTTCCATTTGCTCAACCACCACACGGGGACCAGAAACTTTAAAATTTTGGACAATGGCGTCCGCTGACTCGGCCCAGGCTTTGCTGCCCCCCTTTCTGCTGCATCACGACCACGTACAGCTGGGCGTCCTCTCCCTGGACGTGGAGCAGTCCCAGAAGTGGCTGAGGCAATTGAACTCCCTTTCCTCTCACCCCGCGAAACCCTGCCAGACATGTTGCTAGTAATGAATCACTGGATGCAGTGGGCACAGTACAAGGTCACTAAAGGATGCACCAGGCACAGTACAACGGCACTGAAGGATGCAGTGGGCACAGTACAAGGTCACTGAAGGATGCAGTGGGCACAGCAGTGGGCACTGGATATACAACTAGGTCACTGAAGGATGCAGTGGGCACAGTACAAGGTCACTGAAGGATGCAGTGGGCACAGCAGTGGGCACTGGATATACAACTAGGTCACTGAAGGATGCAGTGGGCACAGTACAAAATCACTGAAGGATGCAGTGGGCACAACAGTGGGCACTGGATATACAACTAGGTCACTGAAGGATGCAGTGGGCACAGTACAAGGTCACTGAAGGATGCAGTGGGCACAGCAGTGGGCACTGGATATACAACTAGGTCACTGAAGGATGCAGTGAGCACAGTACAAGGTCACTGAAGGATGCAGTGGGCACAGCAGTGGGCACTGGATATACAACTAGGTCACTGAAGGATGCAGTGGGCACAGCACAAGGTCACTGAAGGATGCAGTGGGCACAGCAGTGGGCACTGGATATACAACTAGGTCACTGAAGGATGCAGTGGGCACAGTACAAGGTCACTGAAGGATGTAGTGGGCACAGCAGTGGGCACTGGATATACAACTAGGTCACTGAAGAATGGAGTGGGCACAGTACAAGGTCACTGAAGGATGCAGTGGGCACAGCAGTGGGCACTGGGTATACAACTAGGTCACTGAAGGATGCAGTGGGCACAGCAGTGGGCACTGGATATACAACTAGGTCACTGAAGAATGGAGTGGGCACAGTACAAGGTCACTGAAGGATGCAGTGGGCACAGCAGTGGGCACTGGGTATACAACTAGGTCACTGAAGGATGCAGTGGGCACAGTACAAGGTCACTGAAGGATGCAGTGGGCACAGCAGTGGGCACTGGATATACAACTAGGTCACTGAAGGATGCAGTGGGCACACAAGGATGTCACACTGTGTAATGAGATGCTTATATGCCAGTGAGCGAGCAGTGGGCACTGGGCACGGCACAAGGTCACTGACAGAATGAATGAACAGCGCTGGCAGAGAGTGGCGGCGCCGGCGGTGTGACTGGCTGCCTGCAAATAGTGCAACTGTCACTGGAATATACAAGTGAACACTGCAGCTGCACTAACCTGCCTGCCTGCACTACACACAGATAATCCCCACTCCCACTACACTGACTACACTGCAGCACTGAACCTGCCTGCACTACACACAGTTAAATAATCACTAGACTCCCACACTCCCACTACACTACACTGACTACAACTAACTACAGCAATCACTCACTGACTAGCTATGTGTTTAAATCCAGACTGAAAACCCACCTGTTCAGTCTGGCATTTGCAGAAATATAACTTTTGTTGTGTGAATACTTCATCCTACTAATTACTGAATCTGAGAGAGCCTAAGCGCTTTGAGTCCTATGGGAGAAAAGCGCTATAGAAATGTTATTGTATTATTGTATTGTATAGCTAACTGTGTACAGTATAAGAGCAGTGTTAGCAAAAAAAAACGCTTTGTTTTTAACACAATAAATGCACTTGCTCAAACAACAATGGCCTGGAGATAATCCTCTCAGCACCACAGTCTAGCAAGGACAGAGCTTTTCCATCATTACATTCAGGAGGGGAGGGCATAGCTCCCCTCCTGTGATTGGTTGCTAGGGCCTGGCTGGGGCCCTCTGATTGGCCTGCAATGTGTCACTTCCGCATAGTTTGACGCATTTCCGCTAACCACGACTTCAGTGCCGGGTTTCACGAGCGTGAATGCGGATTTCTGTCCGCATTCACGCGAAGCCGAAGCAGATTTTCGTGGTTGAAAATCTATTCACGGCTTAGCGTGTCCGAGGCGGAATGCGTCAAAATGGTCGTGAATCCACGCGTAAGCGTGATCACGACCTGGCGGTGAGCACCAACTGGAGGAAAGTTCAAAAGGCCATTACCCTGCTCTGTGAAATAATTTATAATGCGGAGTGTAGTGTGTAAATTGCAAATGTCCTATTAATTCTACTTACAATAATACAATACAATAATACTACACATACAATTAATTATATCAGTGTTTTGTTTTTTTTTCGCATTAGTGTCACTTTGTCTTTCAACAAAAATAATACAAATGAGGAGGGAGGCAAGGTGTAGCCAGCACTGCACATCAAATGATAGTTTATTGAGACTTAAAAGTACACTTACAATTTGTTCAGATTGGTTCAGGTAGGATGCGATGCGGATGTGGTGGGCGCCAGGTCTAGATCCCCCTGCGGACGTCCGTTTCGCGCGTCTAGCGCTTGTTCACCGCAGTGGGGGAAAGGATGGGGGCGGGCCGTCTCGGCAATTACCATTGTGGCTCATGCGGGATCTGTCACCAGATCCTTAGGCATGGGCCACAAACCTTGGGAAGCACCCCTGTGAAGATCAGGGATGTTCTCTCATGTAGATCCAAATTCGTGGTCTATTGCCTAATCTGCCCATGTAAGAAATTTTACATTGGGCAAACGACCAGAGAAATGCAGGTCAGGATTAAAGAACAACTCCGCTCATTGAAGTCCAAAGATAAATGTACAAGACTGATAGAGCACATGGCCCAATATCATGGAAGAGACCCTGACTGTCTCAGATTCTGTGCCCTTGAAACCATATCTTTCACTAACCGAGGTGGAGACCGAGAGCGTACCTTGTTACAACATGAGGCTCGTTGGATAATACGCACCAATGCCCTCGGGCCCCTCGGGTTCAATGATAAGAATGAATTGGCCTGTTTTTTAGAGAAATGAAAAATGTATAACATACCTTGTTCCATTCCTTGACCCTCGCCTCTGCCTCCATGCATGCCTCCTCTTATTGGTGTTCTCTTATACACCCTCTGCGACAATACCGGTGCATCCTTCTGTGGTGCCTTGAGCTGCACATGCCTGTGCGGCCTATTTAACATTATATTTTTGTGTTTTTATTTGTTTTTGTTCTTCTTCCGCACATGCATGTGCAGCTACCTTTGGCCTCTGGGCTCTGTGCTTTCCCCTTCTTCCCCCCCCCCTTCTCTCCCCGTGGTTTTATCCCACATGGGCTTCCCTTCTGGTTCCCATCTCTTTTCTATCTCTGGATCCACTTTGATCCCAACAGTGCTTTCTCGTGCCACTGCACCTGGCTCTGTTCCGTCTTTGCTCCCATCCCCCTCCCCAGCATCATTTTTATCTTGTTTTTATGTTTTCATGTGTAACCCCATACACAACCGTGGCGCCCAGCTGCTGGGGTTCCTGACCGCGCCATGAACGCCCTTGCTGCCATGCGACTATTCCTCTAATACAGTAGGTTCCTCAGACGCTTGTTTCGCGTCTTTGTTGTCTGGCAGCTGGGCTCTGATTGGCTCGGCTGGCTGCCCCTGGCTGTAACGTCACGTCTTGCGTAGTTACTGGGACGCTCTCCGTCCTCTATACGAGGCGGGCGGGCGTCGTGGGTTGCCATGGATACTGGGGGCGTGGCCGGTCGACGTAGGCGGAAGTGCCGCCGGGACGCGAGTATGAAACTCGCGCCGAGACGGCCCGCCCCCATCCTTTTCCCCACTGCGGTGAACAAGCGCTAGACGCGCGAAACGGACGTCCGCAGGGGGATCTAGACCTGGCGCCCACCACATCCGCGTCACATCCTACCTGAACCAATCTGAACAAATTGTAAGTGTACTTTTAAGTCTCAATAAACTATCATTTGAAGTGCAGTGCTGGCTACACCTTGCCTCCCTCCTCATATCGTATTGCTGTCTTCTACTCAGCCCGTGCACACCCCTCAAAGAGACGAAACGCACATACTCCACTGGTTCATTAGGTCCAAGTCCCATCTCCTACTGCTGTTAAGAGAGTGCTGGAGTTCTTCTTTCTTGACCCACTGACATTGCATTGCTGACCATCCGTGCACCTCTGTGATGCAGGAAGAAGGGGCAGGTCCAGACACGGCGGCCCCTGAGATTGAAGAGACTGATGCGATAGCGGATGGGAGAGCGGATCTGCAGGGTTTCTTTTCCAACCTGAATGCCGCCACAACCCCCCACAACAAGACCGTGGGCGCCAGAGTCTTAGAATTGAAGCTGTGGAGGGAGAGGGAGAGGGAGGTTAAACTTTTCTGGACGGCAGCCACACTGCAGAGGTACGAGGATGATAAGATTGCAGCTCGAGGCTTCAGACACTACCAAGAGCCCTCAGAGTACAGAGAGGATAGAGAATTTGTGGAGGAATGGGAGGAGGAACATATTAACCATGCCAGAAGACTCCAGGCCATTGTATTGGCCCGAACGGAGAGGGAGCACAGAGCTGTAAATGAGGAGATCGCAAACATTAAAACACAACTTGGATCCATCTTACCAGCAGAGGAACTACAGAAAAGCCTCAAGACCATTAGTGAAAAACTGATACCAGTACAGAATGAAATCAAAGAAAGGAAGTTGCGTAAGTTATTAAGGGACAAAAGCGACTTCGCTACCGGAAAGATCTTCTCCTGGAATAACAACACTCGAAACGTGGGCCAGCCACGTAAAGGCAAGAAGCCGAGGGGTTATTGGACCACGGACTCCGATACCAGTGGGGACGACATTAAGAAAAAACCAAAGAAATCTACACCAAAACCCACCATACCCTCCACTGCAGGAATCTCCCAGACTTTTGGGGAAAACGTCCAACAATGTGCATTGACCCCTTTAGACGCAGGTCGCGTAGGGGAGGACGGAAACACCACAGGAAAAACACAGAAGCAGGTGACTTGGAGGGATGGCCGGTCCTGGAGAGCGAGACGCAGAGGCAAGAGGCAGAGGACTCAGGAATAGAGAAGGCTTTGGAGTTGGAGATAGTCAACATTGCAGGAATTGAGATTACAGACAGCTGCAAGAGCCTGCTACAGAAAGGTCTTAACTACTCTCTAACTCAAAAATTCGACCCTGTGCAATTTGAGGTCGACTTTTACAAAGGAATCAGACAACTCAACATCAAACACTTCTTTGCACGCAAAGAGAAACTACAGGAGAGCACTAACATGACCATTGGTCCATTGGGGTTTTTCGCACCTGACCTAAGAAAGGACCCCCGAAACTCGGAGGATGACACCCTCAAAAATCTGTTAGATCTATTGGAGGAGAACGAGAACCCTCGAAGTACCCCTCCACCCCCCCTAGAGACTAGAGACATTGGAAGCATTCAAACCATGCAGATCGATTGTACCGTTCCCCACTACTCCTGGCTCCAGCATCGATAGCTTCCAAAAAATAGTCCTTAGAGACACAAAAGCCCTGATGTACAGGGAGGAACCAGCCAACCTCACTTCAGGAGAACTATCAGCTCTAAAATGGTTAAGAAATAGGGACGATTTAATCCTGAAGCAGGCGGACAAGGGAGGAAACCTTGTCCTCATGACCAGGACTCAGTATGAGGAAGAAGCTATGAGCCAACTCCTGGATACCACAATATACCAACCACTGGACAGCAATCCAACGTGGAAATATCGATCTGCGTTGCGAATTCTGCTTCGCAGGGGAGTGGAAGCTGGCTTTCTATCTAGAAAAATGGGGGAACAATTACTACCCGATCATCCCAGATTTCCTGTATGGTACATGTTACCTAAAATTCACAAGTCCAGGACCAGACCACCAGGAAGTCCGATAGTCTCCGGTATCGGATCGATTACCGAGAGGCTGTCAAAATACCTCGACCACCTCCTGAGACCATTGTTGACACTGGTACCGTCACACCTCGCTGACACAATAGATGTCCTTGAAGGTGTTGACGAATTGACCTGGTACACGGGGGACAGGCTGGCCACCATTGATGTGGTCAGCCTGTACAGCCAGATACCACACGAAGACGGCATTGCGGCCGTCGAATCGTACCTTAAACGTGGCACTCGGACGGTGGAACATTGTGAGTACATTTGCGAATGTCTGCGATTTGTGCTTACCCACAACTCCTTTCTATTCAGAGAAAGGTGGTACCAACAGGTGTCGGGCACCGCCATGGGAACGGCGGTGGCTTGCACATATGCAAATCTCTTCCTGGCTCGCTGGGAGGAGATTTGCATACATGGTAGCACTAATCCCTTCCGTGGATTTCTGCGGAGGTGGTCGAGGTACGTGGATGACGTCCTGGTGTTCTGGTCAGGTACCGATCAAGAGTTCTCCTCCTTTATGGGGTACCTCAATGAAAACCAGATCAACATGAAGTTTACGGCAGAGATAGATCCATGTCGGATTAACTTCCTGGATCTCGAAATAGTAATTCAAAATGACCAGCTGGTGACGAGGGGCTATCGTAAAAGCACAGCTACTAACTCGATCCTACACAGAAGAAGCTTTAACCCCCCCTTGGGTAACCAAATCAATCCCCCATGGCCAATTTCTGCGCCTTCGCAGAAATAACAGTGAGGACTCTAAATACATCGAACAGGCGGAAGACCTGAAAACACGGTTACAATTTAGAGGTTACGACCCCGTACAGCTTGAGGAAGCTAAGAACAGGGCCCTCCTGAGACCTAGAGGTGACTTGATTAAGAGGAAACGCCAGCACGGAACCCCCAAAGATCACCCTGACAATCGCACCAGACAGGTGTTCGCATTTGAGTATTCACCAATGGCAATGAGCATAAAAGAGAGTATCCAGAAGAACTGGCACCTTTTACAGGGTGATCCACTCCTCGCTGGCGTGGTATCAATGCCCCCCATAATTACCTTTAGAAGGGCTCCTACCTTGGGTGATATACTCACCAGCAGTGAATATACGAAGCCCCAGTCCACTAACTGGCTGAATACCCTTAAACAACCGGGCAATTACCGTTGTGGCTCATGCGGGATCTGTGACCAGATCCTTAGGCATGGGCCACAAACCTTGGGAAGCACCCCTGTGAAGATCAGGGATGTTCTCTCATGTAGATCCAAATTCGTGGTCTATTGCCTAATCTGCCCATGTAAGAAATTTTACATTGGGCAAACGACCAGAGAAATGCAGGTCAGGATTAAAGAACACCTCCGCTCATTGAAGTCCAAAGATAAATGTACAAGACTGATAGAGCACATGGCCCAATATCATGGAAGAGACCCTGACTGTCTCAGATTCTGTGCCCTTGAAACCATATCTTTCACTAACCGAGGTGGAGACCGAGAGCGTACCTTGTTACAACATGAGGCTCGTTGGATAATACGCACCAATGCCCTCGGGCCCCTCGGGTTCAATGATAAGAATGAATTGGCCTGTTTTTTAGAGAAATGAAAAATGTATAACATACCTTGTTCCATTCCTTGACCCTCGCCTCTGCCTCCATGCATGCCTCCTCTTATTGGTGTTCTCTTATACACCCTCTGCGACAATACCGGTGCATCCTTCTGTGGTGCCTTGAGCTGCACATGCCTGTGCGGCCTATTTAACATTATATTTTTGTGTTTTTATTTGTTTTTGTTCTTCTTCCGCACATGCATGTGCAGCTACCTTTGGCCTCTGGGCTCTGTGCTTTCCCCTTCTTCCCCCCCCCCTTCTCTCCCCGTGGTTTTATCCCACATGGGCTTCCCTTCTGGTTCCCATCTCTTTTCTATCTCTGGATCCACTTTGATCCCAACAGTGCTTTCTCGTGCCACTGCACCTGGCTCTGTTCCGTCTTTGCTCCCATCCCCCTCCCCAGCATCATTTTTATCTTGTTTTTATGTTTTCATGTGTAACCCCATACACAACCGTGGCGCCCAGCTGCTGGGGTTCCTGACCGCGCCATGAACGCCCTTGCTGCCATGCGACTATTCCTCTAATACAGTAGGTTCCTCAGACGCTTGTTTCGCGTCTTTGTTGTCTGGCAGCTGGGCTCTGATTGGCTCGGCTGGCTGCCCCTGGCTGTAACGTCACGTCTTGCGTAGTTACTGGGACGCTCTCCGTCCTCTATACGAGGCGGGCGGGCGTCGTGGGTTGCCATGGATACTGGGGGCGTGGCCGGTCGACGTAGGCGGAAGTGCCGCCGGGACGCGAGTATGAAACTCGCGCCGAGACGGCCCGCCCCCATCCTTTTCCCCACTGCGGTGAACAAGCGCTAGACGCGCGAAACGGACGTCCGCAGGGGGATCTAGACCTGGCGCCCACCACATCCGCGTCACATCCTACCTGAACCAATCTGAACAAATTGTAAGTGTACTTTTAAGTCTCAATAAACTATCATTTGAAGTGCAGTGCTGGCTACACCTTGCCTCCCTCCTCATATCGTATTGCTGTCTTCTACTCAGCCCGTGCACACCCCTCAAAGAGACGAAACGCACATACTCCACTGGTTCATTAGGTCCAAGTCCCATCTCCTACTGCTGTTAAGAGAGTGCTGGAGTTCTTCTTTCTTGACCCACTGACATTGCATTGCTGACCATCCGTGCACCTCTGTGATGCAGGAAGAAGGGGCAGGTCCAGACACGGCGGCCCCTGAGATTGAAGAGACTGATGCGATAGCGGATGGGAGAGCGGATCTGCAGGGTTTCTTTTCCAACCTGAATGCCGCCACAACCCCCCACAACAAGACCGTGGGCGCCAGAGTCTTAGAATTGAAGCTGTGGAGGGAGAGGGAGAGGGAGGTTAAACTTTTCTGGACGGCAGCCACACTGCAGAGGTACGAGGATGATAAGATTGCAGCTCGAGGCTTCAGACACTACCAAGAGCCCTCAGAGTACAGAGAGGATAGAGAATTTGTGGAGGAATGGGAGGAGGAACATATTAACCATGCCAGAAGACTCCAGGCCATTGTATTGGCCCGAACGGAGAGGGAGCACAGAGCTGTAAATGAGGAGATCGCAAACATTAAAACACAACTTGGATCCATCTTACCAGCAGAGGAACTACAGAAAAGCCTCAAGACCATTAGTGAAAAACTGATACCAGTACAGAATGAAATCAAAGAAAGGAAGTTGCGTAAGTTATTAAGGGACAAAAGCGACTTCGCTACCAGAAAGATCTTCTCCTGGAATAACAACACTCGAAACGTGGGCCAGCCACGTAAAGGCAAGAAGCCGAGGGGTTATTGGACCACGGACTCCGATACCAGTGGGGACGACATTAAGAAAAAACCAAAGAAATCTACACCAAAACCCACCATACCCTCCACTGCAGGAATCTCCCAGACTTTTGGGGAAAACGTCCAACAATGTGCATTGACCCCTTTAGACGCAGGTCGCGTAGGGGAGGACGGAAACACCACAGGAAAAACACAGAAGCAGGTGACTTGGAGGGATGGCCGGTCCTGGAGAGCGAGACGCAGAGGCAAGAGGCAGAGGACTCAGGAATAGAGAAGGCTTTGGAGTTGGAGATAGTCAACATTGCAGGAATTGAGATTACAGACAGCTGCAAGAGCCTGCTACAGAAAGGTCTTAACTACTCTCTAACTCAAAAATTCGACCCTGTGCAATTTGAGGTCGACTTTTACAAAGGAATCAGACAACTCAACATCAAACACTTCTTTGCACGCAAAGAGAAACTACAGGAGAGCACTAACATGACCATTGGTCCATTGGGGTTTTTCGCACCTGACCTAAGAAAGGACCCCCGAAACTCGGAGGATGACACCCTCAAAAATCTGTTAGATCTATTGGAGGAGAACGAGAACCCTCGAAGTACCCCTCCACCCCCCCTAGAGACTAGAGACATTGGAAGCATTCAAACCATGCAGATCGATTGTACCGTTCCCCACTACTCCTGGCTCCAGCATCGATAGCTTCCAAAAAATAGTCCTTAGAGACACAAAAGCCCTGATGTACAGGGAGGAACCAGCCAACCTCACTTCAGGAGAACTATCAGCTCTAAAATGGTTAAGAAATAGGGACGATTTAATCCTGAAGCAGGCGGACAAGGGAGGAAACCTTGTCCTCATGACCAGGACTCAGTATGAGGAAGAAGCTATGAGCCAACTCCTGGATACCACAATATACCAACCACTGGACAGCAATCCAACGTGGAAATATCGATCTGCGTTGCGAATTCTGCTTCGCAGGGGAGTGGAAGCTGGCTTTCTATCTAGAAAAATGGGGGAACAATTACTACCCGATCATCCCAGATTTCCTGTATGGTACATGTTACCTAAAATTCACAAGTCCAGGACCAGACCACCAGGAAGTCCGATAGTCTCCGGTATCGGATCGATTACCGAGAGGCTGTCAAAATACCTCGACCACCTCCTGAGACCATTGTTGACACTGGTACCGTCACACCTCGCTGACACAATAGATGTCCTTGAAGGTGTTGACGAATTGACCTGGTACACGGGGGACAGGCTGGCCACCATTGATGTGGTCAGCCTGTACAGCCAGATACCACACGAAGACGGCATTGCGGCCGTCGAATCGTACCTTAAACGTGGCACTCGGACGGTGGAACATTGTGAGTACATTTGCGAATGTCTGCGATTTGTGCTTACCCACAACTCCTTTCTATTCAGAGAAAGGTGGTACCAACAGGTGTCGGGCACCGCCATGGGAACGGCGGTGGCTTGCACATATGCAAATCTCTTCCTGGCTCGCTGGGAGGAGATTTGCATACATGGTAGCACTAATCCCTTCCGTGGATTTCTGCGGAGGTGGTCGAGGTACGTGGATGACGTCCTGGTGTTCTGGTCAGGTACCGATCAAGAGTTCTCCTCCTTTATGGGGTACCTCAATGAAAACCAGATCAACATGAAGTTTACGGCAGAGATAGATCCATGTCGGATTAACTTCCTGGATCTCGAAATAGTAATTCAAAATGACCAGCTGGTGACGAGGGGCTATCGTAAAAGCACAGCTACTAACTCGATCCTACACAGAAGAAGCTTTAACCCCCCCTTGGGTAACCAAATCAATCCCCCATGGCCAATTTCTGCGCCTTCGCAGAAATAACAGTGAGGACTCTAAATACATCGAACAGGCGGAAGACCTGAAAACACGGTTACAATTTAGAGGTTACGACCCCGTACAGCTTGAGGAAGCTAAGAACAGGGCCCTCCTGAGACCTAGAGGTGACTTGATTAAGAGGAAACGCCAGCACGGAACCCCCAAAGATCACCCTGACAATCGCACCAGACAGGTGTTCGCATTTGAGTATTCACCAATGGCAATGAGCATAAAAGAGACTATCCAGAAGAACTGGCACCTTTTACAGGGTGATCCACTCCTCGCTGGCGTGGTATCAATGCCCCCCATAATTACCTTTAGAAGGGCTCCTACCTTGGGTGATATACTCACCAGCAGTGAATATACGAAGCCCCAGTCCACTAACTGGCTGAATACCCTTAAACAACCGGGCAATTACCGTTGTGGCTCATGCGGGATCTGTGACCAGATCCTTAGGCATGGGCCACAAACCTTGGGAAGCACCCCTGTGAAGATCAGGGATGTTCTCTCATGTAGATCCAAATTCGTGGTCTATTGCCTAATCTGCCCATGTAAGAAATTTTACATTGGGCAAACGACCAGAGAAATGCAGGTCAGGATTAAAGAACACCTCCGCTCATTGAAGTCCAAAGATAAATGTACAAGACTGATAGAGCACATGGCCCAATATCATGGAAGAGACCCTGACTGTCTCAGATTCTGTGCCCTTGAAACCATATCTTTCACTAACCGAGGTGGAGACCGAGAGCGTACCTTGTTACAACATGAGGCTCGTTGGATAATACGCACCAATGCCCTCGGGCCCCTCGGGTTCAATGATAAGAATGAATTGGCCTGTTTTTTAGAGAAATGAAAAATGTATAACATACCTTGTTCCATTCCTTGACCCTCGCCTCTGCCTCCATGCATGCCTCCTCTTATTTGTGTTCTCTTATACACCCTCTGCGACAATACCGGTGCATCCTTCTGTGGTGCCTTGAGCTGCACATGCCTGTGCGGCCTATTTAACATTATATTTTTGTGTTTTTATTTGTTTTTGTTCTTCTTCCGCACATGCATGTGCAGCTACCTTTGGCCTCTGGGCTCTGTGCTTTCCCCTTCTTCCCCCCCCCCCTTCTCTCCCCGTGGTTTTATCCCACATGGGCTTCCCTTCTGGTTCCCATCTCTTTTCTATCTCTGGATCCACTTTGATCCCAACAGTGCTTTCTCGTGCCACTGCACCTGGCTCTGTTCCGTCTTTGCTCCCATCCCCCTCCCCAGCATCATTTTTATCTTGTTTTTATGTTTTCATGTGTAACCCCATACACAACCGTGGCGCCCAGCTGCTGGGGCGCCTGACCGCGCCATGAACGCCCTTGCTGCCATGCGACTATTCCTCTAATACAGTAGGTTCCTCAGACGCTTGTTTCGCATCTTTGTTGTCTGGCAGCTGGGCTCTGATTGGCTCGGCTGGCTGCCCCTGGCTGGAACGTCACGTCTTGCGTAGTTACTGGGATGCTCTCCGTCCTCTATACGAGGCGGGCGGGCGTCGTGGGTTGCCATGGATACTGGGGGCGTGGCCGGTCAACGTAGGCGGAAGTGCCGCCGGGACGCGAGTATGAAACGCGCGCCGAGACGGCCCGCCCCCATCCTTTCCCCCACTGCGGTGAACAAGCGCTAGACGCGCGAAACGGACGTCCGCAGGGGGAACTAGACCTGGTGCCCACCACATCCGCATCGCATCCTACCTGAACCAATCTGAACAAATTGTAAGTGTACTTTTAAGTCTCAATAAACTATCATTTGAAGTGCAGTGCTGGCTACACCTTGCCTCCCTCCTCATATCGTATTGCTGTCTTCTACTCAGCCCGTGCACGCCCCTCAAAGAGACGACACGCACATACTCCACTGGTTCATTAGGTCCAAGTCCCATCTCCTACTGCTGTTAAGAGAGTGCTGGAGTTCTTCTTTCTTGACCCACAAAAATAATACAAAAAAAAAAACATTTTGGTAGACTGACAAGTGAACATCAATAACCAGGTCAATGGTTGGATATATAAAAATTGTAGTATGTAGAGCCCCCTTTTTTCATGACCTATGTACAAAAGAAGTACAACTGGGCCAATTAAACTTTCGTTAGGGAAGGAAGAAGAAACTGTGACACTAAGGATTGCAATATGCACACAGTATGCATACCTGTTCTCCACAACAAGTAAAAATCAAGAAATGTTATGTTATAAATTTACTTTGATATTGGTGACTGAATACATTTCAGGATGTCATAAAAAAGCTTTATTATTATACGAATAGGCTTTAGATTTAAGACTGGCATCTTGGAGTGCAATACTGTCATATTTATGTCACCTCGAGAAACACTTTAACCTCTTGAGGACTGCAGGGCTAAACCCCCCTAGTGACCAGGCCATTTTTAGTAAAATTGGCCACTGCAGCTTTAAGGCCAAGCTGCAGGGCCACACAACACAGCACACAAGTGACCCCCCCCTTTTCTCCCCACCACCAGAGCTCTCTGTTAGTGGGGTCTGATCGCTCCCCCCATGTTAATTTTTTTTATAATAAATATTATTGTTTCTGGTTTTTTTTTTAAACTGTTTCTTTAAACCCCTTCCCTCCCTCCCTCCCTCCCCACAGCCAGCCAATTACGGCGATCAGCTGTCATAGGCTTCTGCCTATGATAGCCGATTGCTCTCTTGTCCCCAAGGGGGACAGCCGTGTCACACGGCTGTCCGCAGTGCAGCGCTGCTGCCGATCGCAGCACTGCACAGTGTAAATAGACGGCGATCTAACAGTCTCCCGAGCGGCAATAGCGGCAGAGCTCCACCACCCAAGCAGGAGATGAGCGCGCAGCGTGCGCGCAATCTCCTGCTTTAGCTGGCCCCAGGACTTTACGCCAATCAGCGTTAGGCGGTCTTGGGGCTGCCGCCGCGGCCACGCCCATCGGCGTGACGCGGTCGGCAAGAGGTTAAAAAACATGATCCTTTAGAGGTACTTGGCTTTGGATGATGATAACCTTTGTCTTAAAGTGAAGCTGAAGTGGGGGGGGGAGGGGTCCGACACTTACCTATAGAGTAGGAAGGCTGTGTACCGTATAGAGCCTTCCCTGTCCAATCCCCCCCCCCCCTTCATTCCAGGGCTGCCAGCCCCATTACAGCTATTTGACCACCTGATAAAATAAACCTCTGTGAGCCCTTGGAACTTAGAATGCTGAAGCACTCATGTCCCCAAGTGCTCCGGAAAATGGGCGACTCTGTACTGTGAATGCCTTCCGAGGGTTCACAGAGATGATTTAGAAAAAACACTTGTTGGATGCGCCCTGTTTTAGCCAATACTAAGTACAGGCATGTTAGGAGTAAATTGGATCTTTACTCCCTAAACGACAAACCGCAAAGGTAAGTATTAGATTTTTAATCAAGCACTTTAAGACATAAGACACTGTCTTAAGTGCAGGAATAAAAATCTTATACTTAACTTTGCAGTTTGTCATTTAACTGCTTGCCAACCACGTCACGTCAATAGGCGTGGCCGTGGTGGCAGTCCCAGGACCGCGTAACACCAATCGGTGTAAAGTCCTGGGGCTTCAGTTTGCAGGAGATCGCGCGCAGGCTTGGTAGGCGGAGCTGAGCTGCTCGGAGACTGTTAGACAGCAAAACCGCCGTCTAATTAGGGTGCTGTAACGATTGGGTGCTGCAACTCAGACGTCTGATTATTTGTGCTCTGCAGAACCACAAATAATACAGACGCTATACCTGGTTATGTGATGATCTGCAGTATTTTTTATTATTATTATTATTATTATTTAGTATTTATATAGCGCCGACATATTTCGCAGCGCTGTACAGTGTATATAAATATCTTGTCACTAACTGTCCCTCAAAGGAGCTCACAATCTAATCCCTACCATTGCCATATGTCTATATTATGTAGTGTAAGTACTGTAGTCTAGGGCCAATTTTTAGGGGGAGCCAATTAACTTATCCGTATGTTTTTGGAATGTGGGAGGAAACCGGAGTGCCCGGAGGAAACCCATGCAGACACGGAGAGAACATACAATCTCTTTGCAGAAAGTGCCCTGGCTGGGATTCGAACCAGGGACCCAGCGCTGCAAGGCGAGAGAGCTAACCACTACGCCACCGTGCTGCCCAGTATCACCAATAATACTAGTATAGCTAGCAGAGAGTATGGTGTGGTGTTTGGTGCAACAGTATAGACTTCTCCAGTGGAGCTGGAGAGTCTAACAACACAAATATAAACAATAGACCTTTACCAGAGGAGCTGGCAAAGTATTGGTAAAGAGAGAATCAAAGCAGTTTGGCTAAACCTTACCAGAGGAGCTGGTAAGGTAGTGCCAGCACAAGTGACCGAATAGTAGCTAGCCCTTACCAGAGGAGCTGGCAAGGCACTATCAGTCACTGGAGCTATATACTAACTCTGAACCTCACCAGCGGAACTGGTGGGCACTAACTGGGATCCACGCTAGCCCTCACCCATGGAACTGGTGGGCACTAGCTACAACAGAACGAGATAGTTTGGCTACACCTTACCAGAGGAGCTGGTAAGGTACTATCAATGATAGGACTGTATCAGTAAACAATTCTTTAACATAGGGGCTGGTAAAGTACTAACAGAGAAAGATAGTATTAGTTAACAAGACTTTACCAGAGGAGCTGGTAAAGTACTATCTGACACGATAACTGTATACTTTAACAAAACCTTACCAGAGGAGCTGGTAAGGTACTATCAGAAACAAGTGTCACCTCACCAGAGGAGCTGGTGGGTAAATGTATGTACCTCACCAGTGACGAGGGCCCACTGGTGAGAGGAGTGGTCAGACAGGCAAAGGTTCGGCAACAGAGAGGTAATATCAGTACAGAGCGATAGACAAGAGAATAGTAGGTAATCAGGCAGGAGTACAGTAACAAGGATCAGATAGGCAGAAGTACAGAATCAGTAAGCAAATGCGAGGTCAGAGTACAACCAGAATCATACACAAGTAATCAATAACAATATCACAATTCCTAGTCTGGTGTGAAGTCCTTGGTTTCAACACCTGGGAACTAGTCTAAGGTCTGAGCGCTAACAGGCTGTCGGTAGTGCGGGAAAACACCGTTCTTCTCCGCAACCGGTAATTAAGACTTCTGGGTGGCCATTCATAAAGAAGGTGCCTGTTGCGGAAGAAGTGCGGAGGTTTTCTGGAGGAAGCTGGCGGCAGCGTGGCGGAAGACATGCGGAAACTTAAAAGCTGCCCGATTCCCTCCCTGCGCTGCTCTGTCTGATGCTGCTTGGGAGGTCCCTCCCATTCATTTATATGTATTCCGCCCGCCTATCGCTACTGTCGAGCAAGCGGTATTTTCCTTCCGGATACCGCTTGCTCTAATCTTTATGAATGGATGTGTTTGTTACTTTTTCTAGATTAATCTAGAAAAACTCCGCACAAGCCGGAAATGTATCGCTCTGTCACCTTTTCATGCGGAAAGAGCCTTTATGAATGGGGCTTATGCTGAGTGGTCGGGAAAGTCACCGGTGTTAAGCATTTCCGCATGCGGAAATGCTTTATGATAGATACCCAAAGTATTCACGACAGCAGACAGTTTGCGAATGGTGAACGAAGGCTTTATGAAGCAGAGGAAGACCCTCGGCCGCGCCCATCTCGTAACCGCCAATCCGAGCGGCGAGTCAGCTGATGCGCCTTCTCCCAGCATAAAGGTCCTGTCTCCACGCGAGACAGCAACCCTATGAGCAGATGACAATACCGTTCCCGGCATGCTAGACGCCGACGGAACGGATGAGGTCCGAGAAGAGGAAGCAAAAGCGGCTGCGGGTACACCCTGCATGTCTCCAGCCACCATTCCTACTGTTACAGATGCACAGCGATGTGTGACACGGCTGTCCCCTCCTGAGTCTCGGCGGTGATTGGCTGTCAAAGGCTGAAGACTATGACAGCTGATCAAAGGGATTGGCTGGCCGGGGGAGGGAGGGGGGAGAACAAGGTGGAAAAAAATGTATTTAAAAAATGCGCAAATAAATATTGATAAATAAAAAAAAAACATTGGGGAGCAATCAGACCCCACCAGCAGAGAGCTCTGTTAGTGGGGAGAAAAGGGGGGGGGGGAATCACTTGTGTGCTGTGTTGTGTGGCCCTGCAGCAAGGCCTTAAAGCTGCACTGGCCTATTTCACAAAAAATGGCCTTGTCTTTGTGTGTGTGTGTGTGTGGGGGGGGGGGGTGTAAAGCTCGTGGCCCTGATGAGGTTAAGCAGGTAAAATCCAATTTCCTCCTAACAAACCTGGGTGCCTCCAATACAACATGGTGCCTCCAATAATTGTTTTTCTAGAATAGTTACAACCCTTTGGGGTCCGTTATTTCAAACCCCAATGTTTCTAAAACATACAAGGAGTGTGACCAACCAGAACCTGCTAAGCGGACCTAGAATACTGAGCAAGAACGGTTATTTTCCCGTAGGCTCAAATGGTGGTTACATATTTTTGCAACCAGCACTTGCAGGAACCTTTGCATTATCAGATATTGCACGGCCCAAAAGCAAGTGTCTCAGCATGCAAAACCACTAAGTGCACCTTGACAAAGAGCACCTGTCTTATAAGTGGCTGTAGCCTAGGTAGAGCTTCCTGATACATTTAAAACAACAGCACATGCAGGGACTTGCATTATCAGATATTGCAAGGCCCAAAACCAAGTGTCTCAGCGTGCATGACTGCTAAGTGCACCTTGACAAAGAGCACCTGTCTTAGAAGTGGCTGCAGGTAGAGCCTCCTGATGCATCTAAAGTGACAGCACAGGCAGGGACCTTTGCATTATCAGATATTGCAAGGCCCAAGTTTAGTCATTACCTAAAGGTGCATAACTATTATTAGAAACAAAATTATGTCCATTTTCAAAATGAAAATAACTTTGTTTCTATAGAAAACATGAAATTACGAATTTGCAGTGAAACGTGAAATTACGAAAAACCAAAATTTTGCCCACGGGACTCTGAATTACGGTTTGTATGGCAATTACAGAATTACGAATTTGCGGCAAAATTTGTGTCCGTAATTAAGGAAACTCGAAATTACAAATTTTTTGGCTCAACACTACTTGTGAGTATAACACTTACATTCTTGAACACCATATTGTACAAACGATACTGTACAATTGGGCTCCTGGTCTCTCTCATTTAGATACTTGGAGGCATTTATGACCACCAAGAATCACACCAGTTCCTTCACAGAGGCGGTGTAACTTACAGAGTGACAAACTGAAACACTAAGAGGGGAGAGGGGAGAGGAAGGATTCAATATTTGTATCTGATTTTTTTTTCTCACTACATACTTGCTTTAAAGGAAACCTGAAGTGAAAGAGATATGGAGTCTGCCATATTTCTTTTCTTTTAAGCAATACCATTTGCCTGGCTGTCCTGCTGATCCTCTGCCTGTAATACTTTAAGCCATAGACCCTGAACAAACATATGCAGATCAGGTGCTCTGACAGTTTTGTCAAACCTGATAAGATTAGCTGCATGATTGTTTTTGGTGTGATTCAGACACTACTGCAGCCCTATAAATTATCATTTTTTTAAGGAAATAAATATGGCAGCCTCCATATACGTCTCACCTCAGGCTCCCTTCAAGTATCCATTTTAAAGATTAATTCAGGTTTAGGAAACATTTTTTTTATTTATCTAAACTAGATTGGGATTTAAAATTATGCAACAGTAACAGTTGAAAGTAATTGTATTCTGTTTATCTATTTTAGGATTAAATAAGAAAAATCTTAACAAAATATAGAATACTAGCCGACCCGTGGCGTAGCATACGCCACATAAGAGGGTAGAGGGCAGGAAGGGGGTATTGGGCACAGCGGTGGGGAGGGGGGTTGGACCCACCCTCAACTGGGTCCTCCATGTGTGCTCTACCACCAGCTTAAGCTCAGCAGGAACACCCCCCTCATCTGGGTCCCCCATGTGCGCTCCCCCTCCTGCTTAAAGTGGACCCAAATTAAAAATACAAGATTTCAGAAATAAAATCTATTTTCTAAATTATAATAATAAATAACAGCCTTTTTTCAGCTGCATGATGACAAATATAAAATATTTTACATTTATTGAAGGAACCCCTCCCCTTCCTTTCAAATTGCCGGCATTTTTCCGGCAAACTGGTGGAGTAGATGGTGTCCGGCAATGGAGGAATTGCTAATGGCTGCCCCCAGTATAACCCTAGCTATGAAAAGAGAAGGGTGAAAAGCATGCACTGAAATGCTCATAGGCTTGAAGGAGTGTTCATTTATCTTTGTATGTGTCAGAGTGGTGCAACTAAATATTTTTAATTAAAAAAATGTTTGGTTTGGGTCCGCTTTAAGCACAGTAGCAGCCGCCATTATTACTAAGGGGCAGAGGGCGGGATGACTCACCTCTTCCATGTTCCATCGTGCGTTCCACTGTCATCACTTCCTGCAATGCCGCACACTGTATTGGTGTAATTTGCCTTTTTAAAACAGAAGGAAATCTGCAATAATTCAGCTTTAAGTGAACATTTGTGGTTACCCACAATGCACTGCTACTAAATATGCAAATTACCCCTTTTCCCCCTTGGTAAGCCAAGCAAGCATCCAGAGCCACTGGTGTATAGCAAGCATATAGCTTTAAAGTTTATACAGCCTGTTTCAAACCTTTGGTCCTCATTTGTACATGGCAAGGATTGATATGGCTGTATGAGATAGGGCTTGTACCAGTACAACAGAGTAACCAAGCAGCTCAGGGTGACCCAAACCACTCGGAATGTATAGGGGGATAAAAGGGACCAAAAAGACCTCCTACTAAAAAAAGCAAAGCTTGGTGTAATTTGCCTTCCTAAAACAGAAATAAATATGCAATAATTCAGCTATAAGTGAACATTTGTGGTTACCCACAATGCACTGCTACTAAATATGCAAATAATTCTTTTTCACCCTTAGTAAGGTCCTGTTCACACTTGCGTTTTTGCAAAAAACGGAACGGATGTCCGGATCCGTTCCGTGCACATCCGGACCGGATGCGTACGGTTGCACTCAGGATCCGGTCCGGATCCGTTCCGTTTGCATCCGGTTTTTCATCAGTAGGTGATCAGGTTGATATCCGGATCCATTTTTAAAGAGATACAGACTATATAGATTCTTGGGGTCTGGGAGGTCTGCAGAAGCCCTGGGGTCATTGTTGGAGACAGCCTGACGTGTGGAGACCACCCTTGGATATAGAGACTGCAGTTTGGACCATGGATCCAATGTTTTTGTACTCATTTTACCTGGGAATTCTCTCCTTTTTGATTTTTACCTATACTATGTTGGAAGAAGGCGTGCTCCTCGCAGGTGATGGTGGGTGCAACAGGCAGGTAGCTGCTGCACCTGTAGAATCAGGTCCTCAGGTGTGTAGGGCCTCACCTCTTCCTCCAACATGCTGCCAAATATCTCCAGCCACAAGTCACTGCTGCTTCACTCCTCAAACGCTGGGCCCATGAAAACGCATAGGAAGTGGGTAGAACGTCCAGATTTTTTATAGCTAGTGTGTTGCCTCCTTTCTGTTTCTCATTGGTTCAGCTGTGTGGATAGTGCAGTCAGGATCCGGTCCGGGTGCGGTGGCCGGATCCGACATACGCGAAAAATAGAGCAAGTTGGAAAAGTGTCCAGAGTCCGTATCAAGTCCGGATCCGGTCCGCGTGGAACGGACCAGTATGTATGCATCCATAGACTATCATTGGATTGCCAAACATCCATTCCGTTTGTACAGTATACATTCCGGATCTGGAAAATCCTGACTGCTAACACAAATGTGAACCCTGCAAAAGCCAAGCAAGCATCCAGAACCACTGGTGTATAGCAAGCCTACAGCTTTAAATTTTACACAGCCTGTTTCAGACTTTTGGTCCTCATCAGTACATAGCAGGAATTGATAAGGCTGTATGAGATAGGGCTTGGATCAGTACAACAGAGTAACCAAGCAGCTCAGGGTGACCCAAACTACTAAGAATGTATAGGAGGATAAAAGAGACCAAAAAGACCTCCTACTAAAAAAAGCAAAGCTTGGTGTAATTTTCCTTCTTAAAACAGAAGCAAATCTGCAATAATTCAGCTATAAGTGAACATTTGTGGTTACCCACAATGCACTGCTACTGAATATGCAAATTATCCCTCTTTGCCCTTGGTTTGATATGACACTACTTCTTCTTCTTGCTTGGACCAGCCCCTTCTTCTTGCTTGGACCGGCCCTGGGGGCAGGGCACTACTTCTTCTTCTTGCTTGAAGGTTGAGGCACTTACTCTATTATATATATAGATATTTAATTTTACAGCTTCAAGAAAATAAATAAATGCATTTTACTTTTATTTACAGTATAATTTATTATTGGCATATTAAAATGACATCTTCAAATACACATTAAATTGTAGTATTCATTATTTGGATTTCTCATTCTCTCTACAGGGAAATCAAAGAATTGTAAAACATTAATTACTTAATTCAGTTTTCTATTTTTTTCCTTAACAGATCTGTACAGGGAAGTCCTTCTGGAATTAATTAGCAGGGGCTGTTAAGAAAATCATTAGACTCTGTGTTTACTGATAAACTAATATGATATGATGCAACTGATTTCTCTTGATTCCAAGTCTCCATAGCATATTCCATATAGGAGAAGTAATAGATTGGATGCTCTAATTTGAAGTAAATATTTCCCAGCATGACATTGTTACAATAACAACAGCACAAGTCATTCTCTTAGCCAGTTCATTAACAGGAATCTAATTAATACACTTGAGATTAGACCGGTTAGGAAATTCAAACCATTCACTGGAGTTATTCTAAACATACTAGCTGTGTTTATTCTTACACTATACCTTTTAACTTATACTTTCTTTGGTCTTTGTTTCTAAACTGTTGCATATAGCAATGTATTGAATACAGAATGCTATGATACAGTACATAAAGACATAAATACAATTGAGATAATAGACCCCCTACCAAAAAAGATAATATAAATAATAATAATAATAACAACAACAACAACAACAATAGTAATAAGGATAATAATAAATTATTATTATTATTATGATTATTATTATGATTATTATTATTATTATTATTATTATTAGTAGTAGTAGTAGTAGTAGTAGTAGTAGTAGTAGTAGTAGTAGTAGTAGTAGTAGTAGTAGTAGTAGTAGTAGTAGTAGTAGTAGTAGTAGTAGTATCTTTAAGACTATTTTATAATAATTGTAGTAGTGGTAGTAGTAGCAGTAGCAGTATTAGTTATCTGTGAACCTGCTGTCCCACTTACAGAGTTTATAGCTTGTCAAAATCAATTCATGCCATAGTACAAGGGTACCTGATTCTGGACCTACTAATCTAAAACCTTAAAGGGGCACTACAGTGACATTTAGGCTACTGGGATAACCCTAGTAGCATGTTTGTAATAGTGAGAGCAACACATTTCAGGTAGTGTATTAAGTTACACAGAATGGCAGGATAGGGTAATTTATAGCACCTCTTACAAACCTGACCATCTCTTAGAGAAATGCATGTAACAATATGTGTCAGCAAAGAACAGAATTCTGATAATTAGGTGATCTGCAGTATCACCTATAATGCAGATATATACCTGATTATACTGTGATCTGCAGAATCACCTATACTGCTGGTATATCAGACAACTGATGTGACAGCAAATGTAAGTATAGTGCTTGGTGCAACAGTAGTACTGATAGGTTTAGCAATACCTCACCAGAGGAGCTGGTGGGCACTAACAGTACAGCGCCTCTCACCAGAGTCAAGGGCCCTCTGGTGAGAGTAGAGTGGTCAGGCAGATCGGGTTTGGCAACAGACAGACAGACGCAGTACAAAATCGGAAGGCAAAGACAGTAAGATATAAACAGGCAGAGTCGGCAGCAAGATCACATGGGCAGAGGTACAGAATCACTGAGCAGAAGAGTAGTCAGAACGAGCCAGAGTCATGCACAAATAATAACACAGTAAGGTAATAATCTTTAAGGCTATCAAACAATTCCTATCTTGTGTGAAATCATCGGTTTCCTCTCGGATCAAAGCACACCGGAACTATCTAAGGGTCTGAGCGCTAACACAGAGTATTAGCAGACAAGTTGAGAGTGAATCAGCTAGGCTTATGAAGCAGAGGAGACCCTTCTGGCACGCCCCCTCCTATCAACCAATGAGGAGCGGCGAGCGTCTCCACTGACGTCAGCCGACCGGCCGGTCAGCTGACGCGCCTCCTCCCACATAAAGGTCCTGTCTGTGCGCGCGCACGCGACAAGGCAACCCTATGTGCAACTGACAGATCCGTCCTCGGCGTGCTAGACGCCTGAGGCACGGATACACTGCTAGACAGGGAACTGGAGGCAGCTGCGGTGGTAGCACTGTTCACCGCGGCTGCCTCTCCAGCGTTTGTTACAATGCAACAACCTCTGTTCAGCTATAACAGCTATTTCTCTTCTCTCCTCCTCTCTGTGTGTGAGGTAAAAGTCTGCAGCAAGCATGAATATCCTAGGTAAATAAACACGAAACTGCTTGTCTATTTACCTAAGTTATCCCTACTTGCTGCTGATGGAGACAGCATATAGAATATGCTTTTATCTCACACTATCTCACATATGGAGAGCACAGAGAGGAGGAGGATAGACAAATAGCTATTGGCTGAACAGAGGAGGGTGCATAGTGACACCAGGATCTAAAAGAGGTGCTATACATTTTCCTACCCTGCTGACCTTTGTAACCAGTTACACTACCTAATATGTGTTCCTCTCACTATTAGAAACATGCTACTACAGTTATCACAGTAGCCTAAATTTCGTAGTAGTTCCCCTTTAAAGACTTTTTGTTCTCTTTTTATAGCCGGATCACTGTGATTTTGCACGCAGTAATCACTGGGTCAGCAGCCAATGAAAATTGCTCCTGACTGGCACATGGCGCAAGTGTGGTGGCAGCAGTGTGATCCCAGTGGGAGAACATGAAGGGAGCCCAGACATTGAAATCTATGTCCTGACAGAAAGTAGAGTGTCCAATCTGTTAAAAGTGCCGCTGTAATGGAGTCTGGGTAAGTCAGCGAAAAAAAATGTTTAAAGACTTAGCTTAAAGGAATACGATCAATGCCCAAGTGTTGTAAAATGACAATGTACAAATAATGTCTAAGTAGCTGTGTAAACATTTTCCTACTTTTCATGTTAAATATCAGAGGCAAAAGCTGTCATTTATTGAGGGTAGGATTTAGCTATAATGGGACAAATCAATTGCAGAAGGGGTGTCTGCTTCAATGCACAGCCAGAGTTGCATATCAGACTACAGAAACCAAATATCAAACATATCAAACTCTGAAAGCAAAAATAGTATGAAATGCTGTGACAATTAATTACATTTCCTCTGCTCTCTTCAGACACTTCAGTCAGAAACACAGGACACAGGAGCTGCAGCTGTTGGGAGCTTTCTGTCTGTCACACACAGAGTTACACATAGAGTTAACTGATCAGGGGCTTGATTTACTAAGAGGTGCTAACCTACTTAGCACGTCTTAAGTCTTAAGGCGCGCTAACCAGGGTGCTAAGTAGGTTAGCACCGGATTTCTCAATCAGATCGCGCGCAAAGTTTTGCGCGCGCAGTTCTATGCGCGCGCTAAGTCCCATAGGCTTTAATGGGCACTTCGCACAGAGCGCCCTGCGCTCTGTGCAGTGCGCGCGCAAAACTTTGCGTGCGGTACTTTGCGCACGATCACTACTTCTCACATTTCAACTGAGTTTAGACGTGCTAAGGGCCAGTGCTAAAGTTAGCACCGTTTTGTAAATCAAGCCCCAAGTGTGAGGGGAATCTCCCCTCTCCTCATGACTCAGTCTGCCGTAATTTTTGGCATCAGTAAAGTTTGAAAGTATTTTGATAACAGTAAACAAAGAGATTGCTACTAAAATGTATACACCAGTACTTAGCAGCACTTCCCAAACAATTCCTGTGTCAATTGAAAAAAAAATATGTGAATCGATAGTATTCCTTTAAGCAAATTAAACCATGGTGATCCTGAAACTGACAAGATTTAGTTTTCTCAGTCTCAGGTTAAAGTGGGTCAAGTGCTGCCCTGCAGCAAGGGACTTGGGTTGAGCAATCAAGTCAGAATGACCTAATCCCAGTTCAGATGGTTCACAAGACAAGGATTGTTCCTTGAATCAATGATGGCTTACACCAGTAATCTGCAAACTTGGCTCTCCAGCTGTTAAGGCACTACAAGTCCCACAATGCATTTGCCTTTATGAATCATGACTGTCTGTGGCTGTCAGACTCCTGCAGTGCATTGCGGGACTTGTAGTTCCTTAACAGCTGGAGGGCCACATTTTCAGATCACTAGCTTACACCATCCCTGCCTCACAGCATGGGCCTTCAAGCACTGGACTGTCTATTCTCAGCACTGACAGTCTCAGCTCCTACATTCACTGGGAAAGTTACTGGACATCTACCCCAAGATGGACCTGCAGTTTACTGAGCACCAGGCCAAGAGAGAGGCTTCCGAGTTGCAAAAAGACTGAGAAGCTCCCCACCACCATGAACTATCAATGGCAAGGAAAAATATCACCTGCCACAAGAGCAGTAAGTAATGAGTCAGTGCTGAAGACCTGGATGGCTTGCTGCTTGAAAAGGATGAAAACTATAGGGCAAAAAAAGAGAAAATCAATGTAGGTTTCAGAAGGGCCTAGAGTTTTATCATAAGAGATTCTGATATGTTCAGAAAGACCACACTGAATATCTTCTGAACATGCTCAGCTGTCTGCTCATTGCCTTTTCATATGCAACAAACACAATTGCTAACTCCCAGCTAGAGCAATCTCCTGCCTTTATCTGGTCAGCAGACGCCAGTCAGCCAATCAGATGTACTGTTATACACCCTTTGCCTGCTGTACCAAATCTAGCAGGAATTGTATAAATTAGCATTCAGGTGGGAGGCTTTTTCACATTATGCCAAGTAACTAAAAAATGAAACGCGAGACTCTGCGTGAGACCTGTTAATTTAGCTGCACATGTTTTTTGTCTGCCATGCTAAGGTGGAACCAAATCAAATCAAATCAAATCAAAGATAGCTTTATTGGCATGACCAAGATTCATTATAGGTATTGCCAAAGCAAGGGGAAAAGGGGGACATGGAAGGGGGTGGGTTAGGGGGACAATGGCTAAGTAGTCTGTGGACATTTTTAGGTTTACAGTTCCGTTATGCTCCTCTCAGTCTGTGGCATGCTGTGACATAGTGTGCAGCGATTGTCACTGTGGATTTCTCTTCTCCCAGTAGGATATATGTTTTTCTCTCATCTTCTAATGTGAGAAAGTCTGGGCATAGTTCTAACAATTTCTTAAAGTAAGTGTCCCTGGTTGCAGTATATTTGGGGCAGTGCAGCAGGAAGTGGCTTTCATCCTCAAGGGTCTTCTGCTCACAGTGCAAACAAAGGTGACTCCTGCAGCATGAACCTAAGCCCGATGCAGAGATAGGAGGTGAATGAAGCCAGAGGGAGGCTTGTGAGTGCAATTCATTTTGCATTTTTGTTTATTAAAGATGAATGCACTAGTGCTTTTATTAAGTTGCAGTGTGGCAGTTTTGACTTGGAGGAATCTAGGAAGGAGAGGACATTTGAAGGATTGTGGGATAAAAGCAAGTGTCGCTGTCCACCATTAGAGAACTAAGTCCATGCACCAATACAAGAAAACCTTAGAACAGCTCTTTAATTTATCTGTAATGCAGTGGCGTAGCTAAGAAGCTGTGGGCCCTGGTGCAAGTTTTACACTGGGGCCCCCCAGCACTCTATACATAACAATTGATACGGTCCATAAAAAAACTTTGAAATAGCAACTACAATGTCAGAGGTGCAAGTAGGGGATGGGGAACAGTTTGTTAATAATGACCACTATTCAAAGTATCTTTAGAAGTGATTATTATGAGCACAGGACCAATACAGAGCTAATACTGTAGTTGAGGGAGGGCCCCTCTGGCCCAAGGGCCCGATGCAGTCGCGACCTCTGTAACCCCTATTGCTACACCCCTGCTGCAATGTAAAAAGACAGATATAAACAGGAGTGTGCAGTCAGCCTGATAGCTGCACCCTCTTTATATAGTAAAAAAGTTTTTGGGGACAAGACAAAGAAGTTTCAAGATGATCTTAAATTTTAATGCATCAAAAAATTATTTTGTAAAAACAAAGTTCACAGATTTTCAAGCGTATTCATCTTTGCAAACATCCCATTATCAAGTACCAAAGACATATGTTGAAATATGCAATTGTTTAAAATTTGCTTTTTTAAACAATTGCATATTTCAACTTACGTCTTTAAAATTTAAGATCATCTTGAAACTTCTTTGTCTCTTCAAAAATACTTTTTTACTATATGTCCTTGTACTTATATGGCTATATTATTGGTGTTGTGGCGCACCATTGAGGATATGGTTTCTGGTCTCCCAATTTTTCAGTTTAAAGTTGCACCCTGTCAGAGGCCAAGAGGCCACAAACAAGATTGGTACTTGGATTTTGTTTTCTGATGCTCCAATTATGTATCAGGGTATATGGTATTGTCCTAGTTACTTGCAGTTTGTTGTGGAGCTAGAAATCCATAGAATGGTGATGAATATATATATATACAGGATCTTCTCAAAAAATTAGCATATTGTGATAAAGTTCATTATTTTCTGTAATGTACTGATAAACATCAGACTTTCATATATTTTAGATTCATTACACACAACTGAAGTAGTTCAAGCCTTTTATTGTTTTAATATTGATGATTTTGGCATACAGCTCATGAAAACCCAAATTTCCTATCTCAAAAAATTAGCATATTTCATCCGACCAATAAAAGAAAAGTGATTTTAAAACAAAAAAAGTAAATCTTCAAATAATTATGTTCAGTTATGCACTCAATACTTAGTCGGGAATCCTTTTGCAGAAATGACTGCTTCAATGCGGCGTGGCATGGAGGCAATCAGCCTGTGGCACTGCTCAGGTGTTATGGAGGCCCAGGATGCTTCGATAGCGGCCTTAAGCTCATCCTGAGTGTTGGGTCTTGTGTCTCTCAACTTTCTCTTCACAATAGCCCACAGATTCTATATGGGGGTCAGGTCAGGAGAGTTGGCAGGCCAATTGAGCACAGTAATACCATGGTCAGTAAACCATTTACCAGTGGTTTTGGCAATGTGAGCAGGTGCCAGGTCGTGCTGAAAAATGAAATCTTCATCTCCATAAAGCTTTTCAGCAGATGGAAGCATGAAGTGCTCCAAAATCTCCTGATAGCTAGCTGCATTGACCCTACCCTTGATAAAACACAGTGGGCCAACACCAGCAGCTGACATGGCACCCCAGACCATCACTGACTGTGGGTACTTGACACTGGACTTCAGGCATTTTGGCATTTCCCTCTCCCCAGTCTTCCTCCAGACTCTGGCACCTTGATTTCCAAATGACATGTAAAAGTTGCTTTCATCCGAAAAAAGTACTTTGGACCACTGAGCAACAGTCCAGTGCTGCTTCTCTGTAGCCCAGGTCAGGCGCTTCTGCCGCTGTTTCTGGTTCAAAAGTGGGTTCATGCTTCCATCTGCTGAAAAGCTTTATGGAGATGAAGATTTCATTTTTCAGCATGACCTGGCACCTGCTCACAGTGCCAAAACCACTGGTAAATGATTTACTGAACATGGTATTACTGTGCTCAATTGGCCTGCCAACTCTCCTGACCTGAACCCCATAGAGAGTCTGTGGGATATTGTGAACAGAAAGTTGAGAGACGCAAGACCCAACACTCTGGATGAGCTTAAGGCCGCTATCGAAGCATCCTGGGCCTCCATAACACCTGAGCAGTGCCACAGGCTGATTGCCTCCATGCCAAGCCGCATTGAAGCAGTTATTTCTGCAAAAAGGATTCCCGACCAAGTATTGAGTGCATAACTGAACATAATTATTTGAAGGTTGACTTTTTTTGTTTTAAAAACACTTTAATTTATTGGTTGGATGAAATATGCTAATTTTTTGAGATAGGAAATTTGGGTTTTCATGAGTTGTATGCCAAAATAATCAATATTAAAACAAATAAAAGGCTTGAACTACTTCAGTTGTGTGTAATGAATCTAAAATATATGAAAGTCTAATGTTTATCAGTACATTACAGAAAATAATGAACTTTATCACAATATGCTATTTTTTTTAGAAGATCCTGTATACTAGCTGGATGCCTGGTGTTGCCTGGGTATGTATTTGGCTGGTGTTGGCCCCGCCCACTTTTCCTAGCCCTAACACACAATTACTTAATTACTTAATGGCCAAGTTTGTGAGCTTTGCGGCCTTTGGCATCAATAATTTGCATTAAAATAAAATTAATCTGATTGGCTGTGGCTCCACCCCTTTTCTGAATTTGAACCCCAATCACCCAATGGCCAAGGGTACCAGGTGCAGGTGATTAACAGTGCAAGAGGCTTGTGCCATTAACAGTGCAAGAATGGCAGCAATTAAATATTCCCCTTAAAAATCAATAGGTGAATTTTGATTGGCTTTTGTACGCTCCACCCACCTTTCTGAATATTAATCCCAGTCACCCAGTGACCAACTGTGCAATGTTTGAGAGCCCTGCCATTAACAGTGTAAGAATGGCTGCAGTTTACATTTTCCCAGTGAAATTTGTATTTTTCTCCACCCACTGATTTCTTGACATTGTTCAGGTATGTATTTCGCTATTTGGCTGGTGTTGGCTCCGTCTATTTTTTCTAACCCTAACACACAATTACTCAATGACCAAGTTTGTGCGGTTTGCAGTTTTTGGCATCAATAATTTGCATTGAGATTAAACAAATCTGATTGGCTGTTTGTGGCTCCACCCCTTTGCCTAAATTTGAACCCCAGTCACCCAATGACCAACTGTACCAGGTTTAAGGCTTGTGCCATTAACAGTGCAAGAATGGCAGCAATGACATATTCCCCTTGAAAATCAATAGGTGAATTTTGATTGGCTTTTGTAGGCTCCACCCACTTCTCTGAATATTTATTCCAGTCACCCAGTGACCAATTGTGCAAAGTTTGAGAACCCTGCCATTAACAGTGTAAGAATGGCTGCAGTTTACATTTTCTCAGTGAAATGTGTATTTTTCTCCGCCTACTGATGACCCAGCATTGCCCGAATTATGTATTTTGCAGGTGTTGGCTGTGCCCACTTTTCCTAACCCTAACACACAATTAATCAATTACTCAATGACCAAGTTTGTGAGCGTTGTGGTCTTTGGCATCAATAACCTGCATTAAAATGAAACAAATCATATTGGCTGTTTGTGGCTCCACCCCCTTTTATAAATTTAAACCCCAGTCACCCAATGATCAACGGTACCAGGTTTGAGGCTTGTGCCATTAACAGTGCAAGAATGGCAGCAATGTAAATATTCCCCTTGAAAATCAATAGGTTAATTTTGATTGGCTTTTACAGACTCCACCCACTTTTCTGAATATTAATCCAAGTCACCCAGTAACCAACTGTGCAAAGTTTGAGAACCCTACCATTAACAATGTAAGAATGGCTGCTGTTTACATTTTCCCAGTAAAATTTGTATTTGTCTCCACCCACTTATGACCCGGGATTGCCCGCTTATGTATTTGGCTGGTGTTGGCTGTGCCTACTTTTCTAACCCTAACACACAATCAATCAATTACCAAGTTTGTGATCTTTGCGGTGTTTGGCATCAATAATTTGCATTGAAATGAAACAAATCTAATTGGCTGTTTGTGGCTCCACCCCCTTTTTGAAATTGAACCCTAGTCACCCAATGATCAACTGTACCAGGTTTGAGGCTTGTGCCATTAACAGTGCAAGAATGGCAGCAATGTAAATATTCCCCTTGAAAATCAATAGGTTAATTTTGATTGGCTTTTATAGACTCTACCCACTTTTCTGAATATTAATCCCAGTCACCCAGCGACCAACTGTGCAAAGTTTGAGAACCCTACCATTAACAGTATAAGAATGGCTGCAGTTTACATTTTTCAGTGAAATATGTATTTGTCTCCGCCCCCTTTTTGGTTATGGGAATAAAAAGTATCCTATACTTTATTCCAGGTAATGTACTATGTGTGTGCCAAATTTCATTCAAATCCGTTCAGCCATTTTTGCGTGATCGAGTAACAAACATCCAAACATCCAAACATCCGAACTTTCCCATTTATTATATTAGTAGGATACAGATGACAATGTAAAAACCACCAGAGAGAAATGGCAAGTATGACAACCTCTCTTCTCATGACTGAGAAAAAAAGCTCCAGTTTTAGAATAGTTCTACAAGTTGAAATGGTTGATGATATTGACTCCACAGAATTCAAGGTGACAAATTAGAAACTTGAATGATATGAGGTGTAAGTAACCCGAAGAGGGCAATAAAGGATGCTAATGCATGTACAGAGCAGGGAACCACAATATAATATTTATGATTCCCACCTGAATTGTCAGAGACCGGCTGTGAAAGGGGTACATTGAGAGGCAAGCTGAGCACACTGGGCAATGCTTGGTATAAAAGGTGGGGGGGAAAGGCTGCGCATCCCTAAACACATGCTGCAATTGAATGGTTAATCGCACAGGCATACACCGCCTCTGCCAGACTGAAAAATGCATGCCCTGCATCCAAGACAAGTGCTAACATTTATTAAACTATGCGCTGGCGTTCTCCTCAATGCTTGGTATGAACCTGGCTGGAACACAGGGGGTAAGTATGAGAACAAAGAAAAAGAGATAATACTACCTCTAGTCCCAGCTTCTGCTATGATTTTAAAGGGATCCTGAGCACAGCACGTGAAGTAAAGCTCTCTGTCCCCGGTCCGGCCAGCATAAATTGCCTTGGGGCCGGCAGCTCTCAGCCGGAACACCTCTCCTGCACTGAGCACAATGACGTGCGGCTCGTGCATGAAAAGGCTTAAAGAGACTCCGTAACAAAAATTTTATCCTGTTTTCTACCATTCTACAAGTTCCAAAACCTATCCTAATGTGCTCTGGCTTACTGCAGCACTTTCTACTATCACCATATCTGTAATAAATCAGCTTATCTTTCCCCTGTCGGACTTGTCACCCTGTGTCAGGAAGGCTGCCAAGTTCGTCAGTGTTGTAGTTCTGTGATGCATCTCCCCCCTCCAGGCCCCTCTCTGCACACTGCCTGTGTGTTATTTAGATTAGGGCAGCTTCTCTCTGCTCTCTTATATTTTACAAGCTGGATAAATCATCCTCTGAGTTGGCTGGGCTTTCACATACTGAGGAATTACATACAGGCAGAGCTGTCTGCACTCTGCAGGAAGAAACAGCCTGACACTTCAGTGGATGAAAGCTGCAGGGGGAAAGAAACACACAAATGATCTTTTGAGATTCAAAAGGAAGGCTGTATACAGCCTGCTTGTGTATGGATGTATTTTCTATGTGTGGACATACTGTACATCAACCTACTTCCTGTTTTGGTGGCCATTTTGTTTGTTTATAAACAAACTTTTTAAAACTGTTTTTAACCACTTTTAACCACTTAGCAACCCTTGCCACGCTTATCTACGCCCCTTTAAAATTCACCTGTCTCTTCCAATTTTGTGGGCTCTATCGATTTTTATTTCTTCTGGCTGATCATTCCGCAACACATCGTTAAAGATTGATTGGATGACAGTAGGGAGTTCGGTTTGATTAAGTTTTGCTGGCAAACCCCTTATTTTTATATTATTCCTTCGTGACCTATTTTCCAAGTCATCAACTTTACTTATTAGGGATCGCACTTGCTTATTGTGAGTACCAATCTCAGAAGTGTGATTTACAATTGCTTGTTGATTTTTCTCATAGCCTGCTTCTAGCGTTTCTATCCTTGCTGTCAAATGATCTACTGCTTCCTTTATTGGTTTAATCTCCTCTGCCACTGCCGTTTTTATTGTTGTTTGAATAGTTTCAATCATAACTGTCTGCCATTTGCCTGCAATGTCACTGAACCAGACATTTAATTTATCATCCAATTCATCCTTAGCTACGTAGTTATCCTTTCCTGCTTTCTTTCCGCCTTTTATTTGAGAGTTTGCTTCTTCGCAATACTCAGCTATTTTTTTATAGTGCGTGGATATATCTGCAGGCGTTAGTGACCCAGCTGCCTGAGATGTTAATGAGTCCCTCCTTGTGGGTGTAGCTGGAATGTTGGTGTCCCTAGCAGAGTCTGTGCCTTTTTTTCTTATCGGATGCCATATTTATGTCCTTAGTTTGGGTAAAACCAAAACTATCTAGCCCTTTTGAAGTGAGACCTGGAGGCAGTTTCGATCTGTTTCGGGTGGCATTTGCCATCAGCTAACTCACTTGAGTAATAAACATGCAATTAGTGTTGGGCGAACATCTAGATGTTCGGGTTCGGGCCGAACAGGCCGAACATGGCCGCGATGTTCGGGTGTTCGACCCGAACTCCGAACATAATGGAAGTCAATGGGGACCCGAACTTTTGTGGTTTGTAAAGCCTCCTTACATGCTACATACCCCAAATTTACAGGGTATGTGCACCTTGGGAGTGGGTACAAGAGGAAAAAAAAATTTAGCAAAAAGAGCTTATAGTTTTTGAGAAAATCGATTTTAAAGTTTCAAAGGGAAAACTGTCTTTTAAATGCGGGAAATGTCTGTTTTCTTTGCACAGGTAACATGCTTTTTGTCGGCATGCAGTCATAAATGTAATACAGATAAGAGGTTCCAGGAAAAGGGACCGGTAATGCTAATCCAGCAGCAGCACACGTGATGGAACAGGAGGAGGGTGGCGCAGGAGGAGAAGGCCACGCTTTGAGACACAACAACCCAGGCCTTGCATGAGGACAAGAAGCGTGCGGATAGCATGCTTTGTACCACCATGCAGTCATAAATGTAATAAAGATAAGTGGTTCAATAAACAGGGACCACGCGGCAACGCTAACCCAGCAGCAGCACACGTGATGGAACAGGAGGAGGCGCAGGAGGAGAAGGCCACGCTTTGTGAGACACAACAACCCAGGCCTTGCATGAGGACAAAAAGCGTGCGGATAGCATGCTTTGTACCGCCATGTAGTCATAAATGTAATAAAGATAAGAGGTTCAATAAACAGGGACCACGCGGCAACGCTAACCCAGCAGCAGCATCAGCAGCAGCACACGTGATGGAACAGGAGGAGGCGCAGGAGGAGAAGGCCACGCTTTGTGAGACACAACAACCCAGGCCTTGCATGAGGACAAAAAGCGTGCGGATAGCATGCTTTGTACCGCCATGTAGTCATAAATGTAATAAAGATAAGAGGTTCAATAAACAGGGACCACGCGGCAACGCTAACCCAGCAGCAGCAGCAGCAGCAGCACACGTGATGGAACAGGAGGAGGCGCAGGAGGAGAAGGCCACGCTTTGTGAGACACAACAACCCAGGCCTTGCATGAGGACAAAAAGCGTGCGGATAGCATGCTTTGTACCGCCATGTAGTCATAAATGTAATAAAGATAAGAGGTTCCATAAACAGGGACCGGCAACGGTAACCCAGCAGCAGCAGCAGCAGCAGCAGCACACGTGATGGAACAGGAGGAGGCGCAGGAGGAGAAGGCCACGCTTTGTGAGACACAACAACCCAGGCCTTGCATGAGGACAAAAAGCGTGCGGATATAGCAGCAATGCTTTTTGCCGCCATGCAGTCATAAATGTAATACAGATGAGAGGTTCAATAAACAGGGACCGGAAACGCTAAACCATCCCAGATGTTCATCGGTCATGTTACTTGGTTGGGGTCCAGGAGTGTTGCGTAGTCGTTTCCAATCCAGGATTGATTCATTTTAATTTGAGTCAGACGGTCTGCATTTTCTGTGGAGAGGCGGATACGCCGATCTGTGATGATGCCTCCGGCAGCACTGAAACAGCGTTCCGACATAACGCTGGCTGCCGGGCAAGCCAGCACCTCTATTGCGTACATTGCCAGTTCGTGCCAGGTGTCTAGCTTCATGCCCGGTTTCAGGTCCAGCGGTGCCAGCCACAAATCCGTCTGTTCCTTTATTCCCCTCCAAATTTCCTCCCCTGTGTGCTGCTTATCCCCAAGGCAGATCAGCTTCAGCAACGCTTGCTGACGCATGCCAACAGCTGTGCTGCACTGCTTCCACGATCCTACTGCTGCTGGTGCTGGGTTAGCATTTCCGGATGAGGTACAGCTTTGAGATGCGTTGGAGGAGAAGGAGTCAGAGAGGTAGGTGCTGCTGTTGTTATCCAGCTGTTTGCGGCGTGGGCAACACCCGCGCCGTAGCAGGTGAGGAATCGCTGCCAGGCTCCACAAGGTTCACCCAGTGCGCGGTAAGGGAGATGTATCGACCCTGGCCGAACGCACTCGTCCAGGTGTCAGTGGTGAGGTGAACCTTGCAGGCAACGGCATTCTTCAAGCTTCGGGTTATTTAGCTGACCACGTGCTCATGCAACTCAGGCACTGCAGAGCGCGCAAAGTGGTAGCGGCTGGGAACCACGTAACGTGGGATGGCCACTGACATCATGCCCTTGAAGCTGTTTGTCTCCACCACTCGATATGGCAGCATTTCGCAGGCCAGAAGCTTGGCTATGCTGGCTGGCTGTTACTGCCACGGCCCGGGGGTCATTTGCTGGCAATTTCCTCTTGTGCTCAAACATCTCAGAGACAGACAACTCAACCGTAGCGCTGCACACCGAAGGGCTGTTGGTTGTTGTGTTTGATGAACACTGGGAGACCTCAAGAGCACTAGTCCGGAAAGTGACAGTGTCAGCATCGTCTGATGTTTGTGAATGTTGTGAACCACGCAATGGCTGGGCTACTGCTGCTGCTGAGGCGGGTCTGGTGGTGAGTCTGGTGAACCCAAGGGAGGCAGTGTTGCTGGTGGTACCCTGTCCTGCCGCGTTTGCCCACAGAGTGGGATGTTTGGATAGAATGTGGCGGCTCATGCTGGTGGTGGAGAGGTTGTTAATACTTTTCCCCCTGCTCAGGCGGGTCTTGCACACCTTGCAAATCGCCATGGTAACATCCTCAGTGCAGTCTTCAAAGAAAGCCCAGACTTTAACTGGCTGAGGACTCGGACCTCGTGCGTGATGTGCTGGTGCTGCTTAACCCACTGCTGGACGCTTGAGAGGTCATCCAAGTAATTATCTGGTCCTGTTCTTTTGGATCTGTGAGGGTTGTTGTCCTGGACAACATGGGCAGTATTGAGTGGGTTTTCTTGGGTGCTCCCCTGTGGCCTGTACGTGAACCGTCAGGGGAAACACCTCTTCCCTTGCCCCTCCCTCTTTCACCGGATTTCTTCCTCATTTCACTTATCCTTAAAGTACACGCTGACTGGCAGCAGTACAGTGGCAGTACAGAAATGCTATACAGTGGTGGGTGAGCGGTGTACCACTATTGTCAGCAGTGACACAGAGCACAATGCTATACAGTGGCGGGTGAGCGGTGTACTACTGTTCCCAGCAGACACAGAGTGGAAGTAAACACAATGCTATATAGTGTGGCTGAGCCGTGTACACAGAGTGGCATTAAACACAATGCTATATAGTCTGCTATATAGTCACCCCGAACAGGGTGATGTTCTGCAGAACCCGAACAGTGGCAAACACTGTTCGCCCAACACTACTGGGAGGGAACGCAGATTTTAGTACCTAAACACACGATACAACATGTTTTCCGGGGTCGGACTCTGAGGCACATACAGATGGTCCCGATCATCATCCTCATCATACAACTCTTCTCCTGAGTCTGACCCACCCACCACCTCTGCCACCCCAACATCCCCAGACACAGACCCCTCATCGTCCTCAACATTAACTTGGGATGCTGGCCTGAGCCAGACCTCCTCCTCCACATCAGGCCCCATCATCTCCTCAATGGCAGCCCTCATTAATCGCTCTGGCGACGGACTGATGGACACAACGTTCTCCTCCGGGGAGGGCTGCTGCTGACCACTGGCTGCTGGGGTGGATGTTATAGCTTGCGTGGGGCGTTGGCTGTTGCTGTTGTTGGGAGTGCTGCTCACAGCGGAGGTCTCTGGGGAACTCATGTTGAGCTCATATAGTGGTTGACGGTGAGTGGAGTATTACTGATCCCAGCAATATACACACTGACTGGCAGAGTACGCAATGCTATATAGTGTGGCTGAGCGGTGTACACAGAGTGGCAGTAAACACAATGCTATATAGTCTGGCTGAGCGAGCGGTGTACTACTGTTCCCAGCAGAATCAGAGTGGCAGTAAACAATGGTATATAGTCTGGCTGAGCGGTGTACACAGAGTGTCAGTAAACAATGGTATATAGTCTGGCTGAGCGGTGTACACAGAGTGTCAGTAAACAATGGTATATAGTCTGGCTGAGCGGTGTACACAGAGTGTCAGTAAACAATGGTATATAGTCTGGCTGAGCGGTGTACACAGAGTGGCAGTAAACACAATGCTATATACTCTGGCTGAGCGAGCGGTGTACTACTGTTCCCAGCAGACACAGAACAGTAAACAGAATGCTATATAGTGTGGCTGAGCGAGCGGTGTACCACTATTCCCAGCAGACACAGAACAGTAAACAGAATGCTATATAGTGTGGCTGAGCGAGCGGTGTACCACTATTCCCAGCAGACACAGAACAGTAAACAGAATGCTATATAGTGTGGCTGAGCGAGCGGTGTACCACTATTCCCAGCAGACACAGAACAGTGAACAGAATGCTATATAGTGTGGCTGAGCGAGCGGTGTACCACTATTCCCAGCAGACACAGAACAGTGAACAGAATGCTATATAGTGTGGCTGAGCGAGCGGTGTACCACTATTCCCAGCAGACACAGAACAGTGAACAGAATGCTATATAGTGTGGATGAGCGAGCGGTGTACCACTATTCCCAGCAGACACAGAACAGTAAACAGAATGCTATATAGTGTGGCTGAGCGAGCGGTGTACCACTATTCCCAGCAGACACAGAACAGTGAACAGAATGCTATATAGTGTGGCTGAGCGAGCGGTGTACCACTATTCCCAGCAGACACAGAGTGGCAGTAAACAGAATGCTATATAGTGTGGCTGAGCGAGGTACACAGAGTGGCAGTAAACAGAATGCTATATAGTGTGGCTGAGCAAGCGGTGTACTACTATTCCCAGCAGACACAGAGTGGCAGTAAACAGAATGCTATATAGTGTGGCTGAGCGAGGTACACAGAGTGGCAGTAAACAGAATGCTATATAGTGTGGCTGAGCAAGCGGTGTACTACTGTTCCCAGCAGTGACACAATGACAGGGGGGACCCTGGCTAGCGTGGCTGGAGCGCGAACTACCCTGCCTGCCTACCCAAAGCTAAACCCACAGACAAATGGCGGAGATATGACGTGGTTCGGGTATTTATTTACCCGAACCACGTGACAGTTCGGCCAATCAGAGCGCGTTCGGGTCCGAACCACGTGACCCGTTCGGCCAATCACAGCGCTAGCCGAACGTTCGGGGAACGTTCGGCCATGCGCTCTTAGTTCGGCCATATGGCCGAACGGTTTGGCCGAGCACCGTCAGGTGTTCGGCCGAACTCGAACATCACCCGAACAGGGTGATGTTCTGCAGAACCCGAACAGTGGCGAACACTGTTCGCCCAACACTATTAGATACTTTTACATTACCAGTTCCAGGGGATGCACGAAATGCAGGCTGGAGGCAAGCTGAAAGACAGATGCTGGAGAGCTGGCCCGTACCAAGGGATGCAAGGGCTGCAGACTAACAGGTGGATGCTGCAGGACTACTCTCCATATGCTGCCCGCACCAGGGGATGCAGGGGTTGCAGGCTGGATGCAGACTGTTAGGCAGGCGCTGCAGGACTATTCTCCATATGCTGCCCGTACCAGGGGATGCAGGGGTTGCAGGCTGGAGGCAGACTGTTAGACCGGTGCTGCAGGACTATTTTTCATATGCTGCCCGTACCAGGGGATGCAGGGGCTGCAGGCTGGAGGCAGACTGTTAGGCAGGTGCTGCAGGACTATTTTCCATATGTTGCCCGTACCAGGGGATGCAGGGGTTGCAGGCTAACGCAAACTGTTAGGCAGGCGCTGCAAGACTATTTTCCAGGCAAGCTGAAAGACAGATGCTGGAGAGCTGGCCCGTACCAAGGGATGCAAGGGCTGCAGACTAACAGGTGGATGCTGCAGGACTATTTTCCATATGTTGCCCGTACCAGGGGATGCAAAGGTTGCAGGCTGGAGGCAGGCTGTTAGACAGGTGCTTCAGGACTATTTTCCATACGCTGCCCGTACCATGGGATGCAGGGGTTGCAGGCTAATGCAAACTGTTAGGCAGACACTGCAGGACTATTTTTCATATGTTGCCCGTACCAAGGGATACAGGGGTTGCAGGCTAACGCAAACTGTTAGGCAGACACTGCAGGACTATTTTATTGGAAGAGAGAGAATGACGAGTCAGGGCAATAGTACAGATGTGCTCTGCCGAGTGCATTTCTTCAGAGAAAAAGAGAAAATCCTTGCTAGAGCCAGAGAAATGAAAGAAATAATGTACAATGATAAGAAAATTGAACTGTTTAATGATTTGTCTTCTCAGACTGTTTATAGAAGGAGGCTCCTGAAACCCCTTTTGGATGCTATTAAGGAGAAGGGAGGCACCTATAGATGGGGTTTCCCCCTATCACTCGCGGTCTCAATGGGCCAAAAATCATACACACTAAGAGACGGTGAACCAACTGAGCCCTTGTTACAGTTGTTTGGTCTCCCCCAATTTAAAATACCAGGCTGGGAGGAACTAGAAACGGGAGACGATTTTAGCAAACGCGCCACCGGCAACAGCCGGAGATAGGAATTTTTTTTTTTTAGCACAAAATCCAACTGTGCTAATTGTCTAGGTAGACAAAGGTCCCCTATATCCCGCAGTGAGATGGGAAAGGTGACTAACGACCTTGTGATCACAATGGGAGGTGACCCTCAGGGTCTTCATCCTAAGGATGATTTGTATAGTACGAATGGTATGAGTGGAATGAATGGTGGAATACAGGTGCAAAGGAAAATATGCTTCTCTGATGTATACAAATTCAGTCTGTCTTTTCTTCCCCCCCCCCTCCCCCTCCTTATGGAATTATCAATAAAGTAGAAAATTTTAATGAATTACTTAAAGATTTAAACAATAAACGTTAAGGGAGCTAATTCAGGGAAAAAAAGGGGTAGAATTTTAACAGAATTAACTAAGAATAAAATAGACATAGCCTTTCTACAAGAAACTCATTTCAAGAGTAAATTTGAACCAAGCAAATATTGCAAAAAATATAGCCTATGGTATACAAACTCGAAGGATAGGGGCAGATCGTGTGGGGTGGCCACTATATTTTCTTCCAGGATCTGTTTCGAACCAAGTCAGATCTATAAAGACGATGAGGCTAGGTTACTAATCTTGGTTGGAAAATTGAACGGTAAAACCGTCACGCTGGCAAACATTTATGCGCCAAATAATGGCCAATGTGCTTTTATAAAAAAAGCGCTGGATAAAGTGAGTGAATTAAAAAAAGGGAAAACTATAATGGGAGGAGATTTCAACCTCCCCTTTGAACCCAACCTAGACTCCTCGAAAGGTATGTCCCATATTTCAAAAAAACAAATTACATCCCTCACACAACATTTAAAAAATTATAGAATGGTAGACGTCTGGAGAATTTATAACCTTGGGGTGAGAGATTATACCTTCTATTCGGGAGTACACAATACCTACACTAGATTAGATTTATTCTTATTACCACAAAATGAAATTCTGGAAATAATAGAAATAAAAATAGGAAGTATTACTTATTCTGACCATGCACCAGTGATACTCACCCTTAAGTGGAACAAGGATGTCATGACTGATTGGCGGTGGAGATTGGACAGCTCTGTCTTGCTTGAGCCCACAGTGAAGGAGACAGTAGCGACCCAGATTAAACAATTCTTTGCAGAAAATCAGGGTTCAGTAAACTCCGGAAAAATAATGTGGGACTCCTTTAAATGTGTTATAAGGGGTTCCTTAATAGCAATAGCAAGTAAAATTAAAAAACAAAAAACTAAGCAGTTAGATAATTTAATGGATGAACTCAAAACAGCGGAAGCCACACATAAGGAAAATCCTGAGCAGGATAATTTTTTGAAAGTTAATTCAATTAGGCATAGGATAAATAAAATATTAAATGAAAAATGTAGTAAAGAATATAAAAAACTCAAAAAAGATTTTGTCATAAACTGTAACAAACCAGGAAAATGTATGGCCAAGCTATCAAAAAAAAAGACAACAGCCCAATTCATAGAAAAAATACAGAATAATTCCGGTCAATTAAGCTACAGCACGCAAGAAATAGGACAAGTATTTGGGAAATATTATGCAGAGCTATATAGTATAAAGCAGGAAATGCCAGTGGATAATATGAACAGGTATCTTACACAAGTAAATTTACCAAAAATTACAGTCGAGAATAAAGATACGCTGGATGCCCCGGTAACAGAAATAGAGTTTAAAGAGGCAGTAAATTTGCTTAAAATCGGTAAGAGTCCGGGTCCCGACGGCTTCACCTCGGAGCTCTATAAAGCATTCATAGAGGAGATAGCACCTGACTATTGTTTAATGATTAATAATCTGGATGAAAGTGAGACCTTTTCTAGAGAATCAAATCAGGCCACAATCACCCTAATACATAAAGAAGGTAAAGATCCCCTACAGTGTAGCAACTATCGTCCCATTTCGGTAATTAATATTGATGTTAAAATATATTTAAAAATTCTAACATTAAGACTGGAAAAGGTGTTAGATCAGCTACTGGGGAAGGAGCAGATGGGTTTTAGAAAATCGGGCAGACTATCGGATAATATTTCAGCAGCAATAAACTTTATATATAACGCAAAAATTCGTAATGAAGATGCCATCTTAGCGGCCATTGACGCTGAAAAGGCGTTTGACCGTATTTCAAGACCATTTATCTACACAACTTTAGAACACTATGGTATTGGTCCCATCTTTATCAAACGAATCAAAAATCTATATTTAAACCAAACAGCCAGAGTAAAAATCAACGGTACCTTGACACACTCCTTCCCTTTGGGGAACGGCGTGAGGCAGGGATGTCCAATCTCCCCGCTAATATTCAATTTAGGCATAGAAGTGTTAATACGCATGATCCATTCTGACAGGGAGATATCTGGGTGGCATATAGGTAACTATGAAAGTAAACTACTAGCATACGCGGACGACCTTCTTTTGACATTAACCAATCCCCTGACCTCTTTCGAAGAAGCAAATAAAATAATAACTGAATTTTCCAAATACTCGAACTATAAAGTAAACAATTCTAAAACTACAGTATTAAACATAAAAAGTCCCGCCGAAATATTGAGTACCCTACAACTAAGGTATGGCATTCATTATACCAATTCTCATATTAAATATCTCGGTATCAACTTATGTAGTGATTTCAATGATCTATTCAAACATAATTATACACCAGTGCAAAAAGATTGTGAGAAGATACTGAGTAAAATGAAAAATGCCCAATTTAATACAATTGGGAAAATCAACTTTATAAAAATGAAAATTCTTCCTAAAATAATATTTACAGTACAAAATTTGCCAATAAACATCCAAAGGAATTGGTATAATGTCTGGAACAATATATTTCAAAATTTCATATGGAGAACACCAAACCGCAGAATTTCATATAAGATAATAAGCAGGCATAAGAAATTGGGAGGAATGGGGGCACCAAATATTAAACGATATGCCCAATGTTTCCAATTGCAAAGAATTTTAGATCTCAGGATGTGCGACCCGAAGAGATTCTGGACAACATATGAAAGAAGTCTGTTTAATTACGATATGTTGGATTCATGGCACCCCCACACGGTAGCAGAACTCCTCCCTTCTATCAGCCACCCATTATTAGCACCTGCAATTAAAACCCACATGGAAGTTATAAGATCTATGTCAAAGAGCAATAAAATATCATTACTAACCACTCTACGCAATAACCCAGATTTTCAACCTGGCTTAACTTCGGGGTGGCTCAAGGAATGTGGGCTCCCTCGAGATGTTAGAATCCTAGACTTGGTTGGCCACAGAGATTCCACATTGAGGGAGATTTATAACATGGTCAGAATGGATAATGGGCTGTGGAGCTTCCAGGTCAGGAGCTACCTTTCCAAACATAAGGATAATATAAGTAAAACCATAAATATTTATGAAAAGTGTTTTCTTCATTCGAGGGTGGGGAAGGGAATGACAGCGAATTTATATTTTTTTCTTGACAGTTGTCAAACTGATCCTCTACCTAAGTTCTGTAGAAGCTGGGAACAAGACCTAAATCATATTCAAAACTTGGACTGGGGAGCAGTATTCCAGGAAATTTGGACCCCCAGCTATACCTCATTTCAACTTGTTAATTATAAACTCATGACGAGATGGTACTTCACACCCTCTAAGATGGCTAAATTTAAAGGCGGAAATGGGAACTGTTGGAGATGTCTTACTGCGTTTGGTTCACATATGCATATGTGGTGGTCGTGCCCGGTTATACAGAACTTTTGGAGAGAGATAGGAGATTTCATTAAACTTCCTTCCCCTTTTCATCCCAGTACCGCTCTGTTGAGTTGCATGGAACCTGACCGCTTTAGACATGCAAATAAACTAGTAATCCCTGCAGCAATTGTGGCCAGGAAACTTATAGCAAAATCCTGGAAGAACCCCGAAGCTCCCAGTATGGAAGAGTGGATATGGATGATGTCAGATTTTTTGCAAGGTGGCGAGGGCAGTGTAGAAGATGCTGGCACCAACAAACAAATGGAGGAATGGAAAATTGCATGGGAAAAAATAAGTAACATATAATATGTAGTTGAGAATTTGAAGTGGAGGGGATGAGGAGAAAAGAACCAAATAACCACTATATTACCAACTGAAATTGTAAGGATAAATGGATGGATGAATGTGCAGATGCATAGATATATGTTGAAGTATAGAAGGCACTTATATGAATGTGTATGAAAGGTGAAATAAGAGTAATTGTTTTGCTTCTCAGCTTAGATATGTGACCTGTTTGTGCATGAGGCCTGTCCCCTCCATTGGCTTGGTTCGGCCCTGATGGCTCATGCATGGAGGGCATGTCCATAAAATAAGTAGGTGGTCGGAAAGGGATATTAACCACTTAATGTTAAGATGGGTAGGTGGAGTTTGTTTCTTGCTGGTGCTTGTGTTTTTTTTTTGTTTTTCTTACTTTCTTTTTTCTCTCTCTTACTATAATTAGTCTGACCTGAGCCATTGGTGGAATATTTGATATATTGTAGTGATGATGGAGTGAGGGAGGGGGGAGGAGAGGAAAGAAAATCAAACTATGATGCAGACCTGAGACCCACGTATGATGGCTTCACAGCTGTCACATGGTCATATCTGGGTCACATACCGGCTGAGTTTGAAAAAAAAAAAAAAAAAAAAATTCACCTGGGGCACAGGGGCGTAGATAGGCATCTCCTGTTTGTTTTCCCGCTGTGAGCGTGCGCGATCGCGTGCACGCTGATGCGCGGTCGCGTGCACACGGATGTGCGGTCAGCCAATCAAAGTGCTTACAAGTTTGAATAAGCACTGCCAAAGCTAATGGCAGTGCTCATTCATTCAGAATGTGTGCAAACATTGAATCAGTCACTATGCTGTTACAGTTACTGAGATCACTCGTGAGAGGATCTCAGATAACTAATACAGCATTAGTGAGTGATCAGCATCAGTTAGGTTTTTTTTTAAATAAATTATACCCCCATTAAGCCCATTAACCCTTGCCTCCCTGAAATGTTAAAATTGCTGTGGTTTTTAGGGGGAAAACCCTGTGGTAGAGAAGTGGTTAATGTGGCGGGGAGCGGCAAAATTGTGACAGAGGGTAATAGGAGATGTCCCCTAACGCATTGGTATGTTTACTTTTGTGCAATTTTAACAATACAGATTCTCTTTAAAGGAGGATGATGGAAGCCGGAGCATGCGCAAACTGCATGACCTGACTTCTGCCTCCAGGTCGCAGCGTGATGATATAGAGTCGCTAGCTCTAATTCAATTTACACCGGCAGGACCGGGGGGCAGAAAGCTTTACTTCACAGGTGGTGAGTGAGGAGGTATAACCAAGTATTCATGAGGATGCTTAAATGCATACCCACACGCTGTGCTCCAGGTCCCTTTAACTGTTTAGCTTCTCCTAGTGTTATGGATCAGACCCTGGAGCACAAGAACCACAGTGGCATGTATAGAATAGCACCTCCCAGTTCTTCCTGCCATTCAATGGAGGGTGGGAACCACACTTACCATATTGGAGGCAGGCCAGAATAAGGCAAGGGGAATGCAGACTGCCACTCAGAGAGTTGGCAGTTTATGTTGAGCTTGTATTGGTGGATAAACCCTGCCACCATCAGTATATTGTACCGGGCACCACAGGGGACCATCAATGACCCAACAAGACCTGTAGAGTTGGGGGAAACTCTGACATCTCCTCTTATTTAAAGGCATACTATCATGTCCTATCCAGTCTTTCATCCGGTCTAATCAATACTCTCAATGGATTTTGGTCAAAATTGACTGAAAGCCAATCAATCAGAAATTTGGGTTAATCAATCAAATCTGCAGGGAACCAAATGGGAAAATCGATAAGTGTAGGAGCATCTTAAGAGTCCCATAAACCTCTGTAGTAAAAATGGTACATCAAAGTCATAAGTATACGTTTTTTATTTTTTTTTATGCAGTCAGTTGCTTTAAACTAAAAAAAAAAAACAGGATCATGTTTTTATTGTTTTACAATAAATGTATATTGCATTATAAAGATCATGTATTTTTTCACTTTTTGTTGTTTAATGATTTTTCTTTCTTTTTTTTTTTTACATGTTGTTGTAGTCATGAACTGATAAAAAAAAAAAAGTAAAGACACACCAATGCTTTTTTTTTCTTTTTTTAATTCTGGGCTGCACATTTTTTTTCTCTTTTTACTTTTTATTTTTTTTGTTTGTTTTGTTTGTTTCTTTTTTCTGGAGCTGAGCATATGCAGTTTTAGTGCAGTTGATAATGTTATCTCTTTGGCATTAAGAAGCACAAGTCACTGTTTTGTACTATATACAGAAAAAAATGTAGTCAATACACAGGTATACTTCTGGCTGAATTTGCACCCAGAATCTCAGGGCTACTATCAGGCTGGGTGCACACATAGCAGAAACACTAACGTAGTGAGAAATGCTGCATTTTAAGTAGAAATGTTAGTCTATGGGACACAGAAGAAGCTGCGTTTGTACAGTATGCATTTTGCAAATGCTGGTAGAGTTGCATAATATGCAGGATGGCTGCCAAAACGCACATAATGAAGGTCTATGGTGACACATATGCATTGTATTTTTCGTGCGTTCCTCACATATGCATGTGTTTTTTTATGCGTTTTTAATTAACCACTTGAGAACCACAGTCTTTTCGCCCCTTAAGGACCAGAGCCTTTTTCTCCATTCAGACCACTGCAGCTTTCACGGTTTATTGCTCGGTCATACAACCTACCACCTAAAGGAATTTTACCTCCTTTTCTTGTCACTAATACAGCTTTCTTTTGCTGCTATTTGATTGCTGCTGCAAGTTTTAGTTTTTATTATATTCATCAAAAAAGACATGAATTTTGGCAAAAAAATGACTTTTTTAACTTGCTGTGCTGATATTTTTTAAATAAAGTAAAATTTCCTATACATTTGAGCGCGAAAGTTATTCTGCTACATGTCTTTGATAAAAAAAAAAAACATTCAGTGTATATTTATTTGATTGGGTAAAAGTTATAGCGTTTACAAACTATGGTGCCAAAAGTGAATTTTCCCATTTTCAAGCATCTCTGACTTTTCTGACCCCCTGTCATGTTTCATGAGGTGCTAAAATTCCAGGATGTTATAAATACCCCCCAAATGACCCCATTTTGAAAAGAAGACATCCCAAAGTATTCACTGAGAGGCATGGTGAGTTCATAGAAGATTTTATTTTTTGTCACAAGTTAGCGGAAAATGACACTTTCTGACAAAAAAAAGAAAAAAAAAAGTTTCCATTTCTTCTAACTTGCGACAAAAAAAAATGAAATCTGCCACGGACTCACTATGCTCCTCTCTGAATACCTTGAAGTGTCTACTTTCCAAAATGGGGTCATTTGTGGGGTGTGTTCACTGTCCTGGCATTTTGGGGGTGCCTAATTGTAAGCACCCCTGTAAAGCCTAAAGATGCTCATTGGACTTTTGGCCCCTTAGCGCAGTTAGGCTGCAAAAAAGTGCCACACATGTGGTATTGCCGTATTTAGGAGAAGTAGTATAATGTGTTTTGGGGTGTATTTTTACACATACCCATGCTGGGTGGGAGAAATATCTCCGTAAATGACAATTGTTTTATTTTTTTTACACACAATTGTCTATTTATAGAGATATTTCTCCCACTCAGCATGGGTATGTGGAAAAATACACCCCAAAACACATTATACTACTTCTCCTGAGTACGGCGATACCACATGTGTGGCACTTTTTTGCACCCTAACTGCGCTAAGGGGCCCAAAGTTCAATGAGTACCGTTAGGATTTCACAGGTCATTTTGAGAAATTTCGTTTCAAGACTACTCCTCACGGTTTAGGGCCCCTAAAATGCCAGGACAGTATAGGAACCCCACAAATTACCCCATTTTAGAAAGAAAACACCCCAAGGTATTCCGTTAGGAGGATGGTGAGTTCATAGAAGATTTTTTTTTTTTTTGTCACAAGTTAGCGGAAATTGATTTTAATAGTTTTTTTTCACAAAGTGTCATTTTCCGCTAACTTGTGACAAAAAATAAAATCTTCTATGAACTCACCATACTCCTAACGGAATACCTTGGGGTGTCTTCTTTCTAAAATGGGGTCATTTGTGGGGTTCCTATACTGCCCTGGCATTTTAGGGGCCCTAAACCGTGAGGAGTAGTCTTGAAACCAAATGTCGCAAAATGACCTGTGAAATCCTAAAGGTACTCATTGGACTTTGGGCCTCTTAGCGCACTTAGGGTGCAAAAAAGTGCCACACATGTGGTACCGCCGTACTCAGGAGAAGTAGTATAATGTGTATTTTTACACATACCCATGCTGGGTGGGAGAAATATCTCTGTAAATGACAATTGTTTGATTTTTTTTACACACAATTGTCCTTTTACAGAGATATTTCTCCCACCCAGCATGGGTATGTGTAAAAATACACCCCAAAACACAATATACTACTTCTTCTGAGTACGGCGATACCACATGTGTGACACTTTTTTGCAACCTAGGTGCGCTAAGGGGCCTAACGTCCTATTCACAGGTCATTTTGAGGCATTTGGATTCTAGACTACTGCTCACGGTTTAGGGCCCCTAAAATGCCAGGGCAGTATAGGAACCCCACAAGTGACCCCATTTTAGAAAGACACTAGTGTTGGGCGAACATCTAGATGTTCGGGTTCGGGCCGAACAGGCCGAACATGGCCGCGATGTTCGGGTGTTCGACCCGAACTTCGAACATAATGGAAGTCAATGGGGACCCGAACTTTCGTGCTTTGTAAAGCTTCCTTACATGCTACATACCCCAAATTAGCAGGGTATGTGCACCTTGGGAGTGGGTACAAGAGGAAAAAAAATTTGAAAAAGAGCTTATAGTTTTTGAGAAAATTGATTGTAAAGTTTCAAAGGAAAAACTGTCTTTTAAATGTGGAAAATGTCATGTTTCTTTGGACAGGTAACATGCTTTTTGTCGCCATGCAGTCATAAATGTAATACAGAGAAGAGGTTCCAGGAAAAGGGACCGGTAACGGTAACCCAGCAGCAGCAGCACACGTGATGGAACAGGAGCAGGCGCAGGAGGAGAAGGCCATGCTTTTTGAGACACAACAACCCAGGCCTTGCATGAGGACAAGAAGCGTGCGGATAGCATGCTTTTTACCGCCATGCAGTCATAAATGTAATAAAGATAAGAGGTTCAATAAACAGG